>NW_027325111.1:300000-389182 GCF_028372415.1 Notamacropus eugenii
TGGAGAAGAAGCAAGCATGTGTGGATGTTCGGCCCTCAGGTGCAATTCTGGCCTCTGGAGAACTGGAGGCTACAGGGGAAAGGAATACATAAATAAACTTTCATCGACTAAATTAATAAAGAAAAATAAGGTCAATCATCTCAAATAAAAATAAATGAAATATTTAAAAAATATTTTAATCAAAGATCAAATAAACAAAGAAATACACAAACAAGTGGGTAAAGAAAGAAATAGCTCCAAGAAGGCCGAGGTCCTTTGCCTCTAATGGCACTGGCGCCCACTGGTATCAGCAGACAATCCCTTTTCCCCTGACACTGCCAGAAGCTCTTCTCCTTTCCCGAAACTTTCCTTCAGCCCGTAGTGGAATCTCAACGATTTTCCCCTCCCAGGTGAACAATTGACTTTCCATGGCAAATGCAGCGCATTCCTAATCTTCCATCCTGGTGAGGAAAGGGAGCCTTTTGAAGCTATTCAAGAAAGAAAAATTCTGCTAATGTGCTTCAGGTGGCAAGTTTGGTCCTCCCCAATTTCTGTCCTCTTGCTGAAGGGAAGTCCTGCTTCATGCTGCTGAGTGAGGCATTTCTGGGGAAGACCCTAGTGCTAGAGAAGTCCACAATGCTAAAGCCTGGACTGACTGAATACACCTTGCAGACGCAGGAAGAGAATGCGGACGTGTTCAGGAAGGTGGTTTCGTGAAACGAATCCGTGCTGCTATTCTCCTGCCATTTGCCATCCGTGGCCTTCCTTTGATCCCACGTGCAGAGCTGGGAATCCTTTGACAGAAATGCCAAGGGAGCCGCGTGTGGACGTCAACTGAGGAATTCCCGTGAATTGGATGCAGTGACTAGAGGGAAATCGTCTTGGAACACGGAAAGATAGGAGAAGCAGAGGAGAATTTGGACAAGGTGCCCTTGCCAACAGTCCAGGCCATGGCGCCTACTTTGAAGAGGAGAGAGGACTCAGTGCTGCCAGAGCCAGAGCTGGCTTCCCCTGCCTGGGCCCCCGTCCCCATCACAGGCCAGAAAGAAGAGCGCAGGGGATTGCCCAGGGATAGAACTCTTGATCCGGAATCAGTCAATGCTCACCTCATCCTGCCTGCAGATGTCAAGAGCGTCCAGTATGGAAGTGTCCCTCAGGGCCTGCCTGACCACAAACATCGATTGGACTGTGTTCTGGCTGAATTGGGGGCAACCGGACCCTCACCTCAGGCAAACAGCATTGGGAATTGCAGGTGAGAGACAAGGTCACGTGCCACTTGGGCATGTGTCAAGATTCAGTCAGCAGAAGTGGGAACCTCCCTTTCTCTTGTGAAGATGGAAGGCTTCTGACAGCCTTGCCATCTGGAAATGGTTTCCTCCTCGGGAGGTCAGAAATAGGCTTGGCATCCAGCACGCCTTTTCCAGATGTGGACCTTTTTCCGCACTATGCAAAGGGACGCCCAAATGGAATGATGCCACAGACAGACTCCTTTCCTGCAGTGTCTTCTGGAAGTCAAGGAACAGGAACACATCGTGACTGACGTGCTTGTCCTCCCCCACATCCCCTCCGTCAAGGAAAGTCTTGCTCAGATGCTTCCATCCTGCTCTGGGAGAGTCCTTGACTTGGAACGTATTCCCTCGAGCTGGCACAAGCGGAGAAATG
Organism: Notamacropus eugenii; assembly: GCF_028372415.1. Classification (NCBI taxonomy): domain Eukaryota; kingdom Metazoa; phylum Chordata; class Mammalia; order Diprotodontia; family Macropodidae; genus Notamacropus; species Notamacropus eugenii. The sequence goes on from NW_027325111.1 coordinate 301,642, forward strand.
GTTTGACTCCAGCATCCTTTCCCATTTTTGTGTCCTGCTCCCGTTTGCCTGTCGGGGAAAGTCCATGGCCATCAGATCCAGTCCATATTTGGTGAAATCTTTGAACGCAAGGCAAAGGTTCATTGAGGTTTTAGACAAAGTCAAGATGCATTCAGAAAGCTGCACTTTCACACAGCCCAGGAATCCAATTCTGCCCGGCGCGGACGTGTGGCATTGCAGCTGAAGAACTCCTGGGTTGATTGAGGCCCGGCGTTGCCATCCAAAGGATAGCGAGGCTCTGACAAGGGAGCGACTCGCCCACACGATCGTCTACAGGAAAAAGCGAACGCGGTGCCATGTATGCCCACCCTTTGGATTCCCTGTCCAGTGGCGGAAGTCACCGAAGTGTGACCAACAGTACATCTGCTTGACATCTTCCGTGAGCAATAACGATGGATACCCGGCAAGAAGGAGCCTTTCCTGAGCAAAAGGAGAGTAAGTCAACTCCAAGGACTGTGGTATTGGGGAAAGGGGAAGGAGGCAGTGAGAGGAGTCCAAATGACCTGTTAGGGTGGAGAGATGAGATGTAGGGAGGAGCCAGGTTGGCCCTGCCCACGCAGAGCTTCTGCTGCGATGGTGGGTGGAGTCAGGGGCGGGACTAAGCAGGGGAGGCCTCCTCCCAAGAACTCCCCAGCTCTGGGGCAGTATCAGTTGGTGGCAGAGCTCTAGGAGAAAGGCTAGCCTTCTCTGTTCTGTCCTGAGTGGGAGCTCTGGGAAGGAAGGAATCCGAATCCACGGAAGATGGACTCGAGACCCCTACTTGAAAATCTGAAGGCAGAGCTCACTTGCTCGATGTGCCTGGGCTACTGCCCTGACCCAGTGACTGTCCAATGTGGCCGCAGCTTTTGGGCAGTGTGTCTTCTCCAGGGCAGGGAGGGGTCCAATGAAAGGTTGACTTGTCCGCACTGCCGAGGGCTTTGCCAAGTCTGCGATTTGGGGCCCAACGGGAACCTGCCAAATCTCGCCCTCACTAGTCCAGTGCTCAGACGTCATTTGCGCCACAGCATGGTGAGTCTCACTAGCTGTGGGGAAGACGGGCAAAAGAGAAGTTGTGTGAGGAACACCACAGGGTCCTCACTGATTCCTCTTTATCACGCCCAGAACACAAGGATCACCAAGTGCTTCCCTTGGAAACAGCCCGTGGCAAGGGCAAGGCCAAGCTTCAGGAGGCTCGCACTGCCTTAGCGACCAAAGGAGACGAATGGGAAAGGGCTTCGGGCCAAGTGAGAGAAAGAGAGAGCCTCCTTCAGGAGGATGAGGACATTGCGATGCACTCCACTCTTTCTGAATGGGGGGAAATGCTCCAGATCACAAAGGATGAAGAATAGCTGTCTTGGCAAAGACTGAAGGAGGAATCCAGAGCCAATCGTGTCAAGCTGAAGGAGAGCAAGGCCAAGCTGCCCCAGGAGACACATGATGGGCCACCAATGGCTTTGGAAGTGGAAGAGAAGAGTGCCAAGAGCAGGAAGGCGGGTGTGGCGCCCAAGGTGCCTTGGCTGAGATGGCATCGTGCCGCGGATAGTGACGAGGAGCTGATGCGGGCGTTGAAAGGCACAGGGATCGGGGCGTCCCAGGAGGGGCGCAGGGGGCAGCGACGGGCTCCCTGCAGGACAACGTCTTGAAGCTGGCAGCCACGGGACGCTCCCGGGATGAGCCTCTTCAGAAGCATGTCAGAAAAGGCATGAGCAGAGAGAAGGCCACCAGAGCCCTGACTCCTTCTCTGGAAAGCCATCACAGCATCCGTGACTACCTCCTCACGGCAAAGCTGCTGACACGGCACGACGACCGCCGTGGCCTGCTCTCCAAACGCCAGGCCGCCTGTGCGCAGGGAGAAACAGCCCTGCCAGCTGTGGCCGCTGCCGCCAGGCCTCATACAAACGAGCCAGACTCTCAGGCTGCCACACGAACGTCACAGAGAGGAGGCACGTCAGCATCTGCGCCACAATTCCAACTCTGTGATATCAGGCATAACCAGGTTGCTCAGAAACACACCCTCCCCATTCCTTCTCCCTGCCCCGAGCATTCTCATCCACAGGTGATCATCTCGAAATCACTAAGGGGGATCCGTGAGCCACAGGCCATCTGCCAGGATGGACAAGTAGCAGAGCACCTAGACAATGAAGAAGAAGACTATGTTTAGGCCCTGAAGGACCTGGACATGGCTGTTCCCAGATCGACTCCAGGCCAACTCTCGGGACAGCCCTAGAGTCAGAAGCGCCAGGCGGAAGCACATGATCCAGCACAGGAAATGGAAGAAGATCAGGATGATGAGGAAGATGAAAACAGTGAAAATAGCTGGCGTGACGACTCCCCTGAGCAGAAAGGAGGAAGCAGGGACACAGAGAGCAGCAGGGGGTGTGATGGCGAATATGGTAGTTTTCCTGATGAGGAAAGAAGTGGCATTAGACCGAGGAAATGGAACCAATATTCCTCGGATGTGCTCCAAGAGTTGGAGTAGGACGCCTCCCAGGACTTGGATTCACAATGAGGATCACTCAAGCCACTTCCCTGGGAACAAGGCTTTGGGGGCTCTGCCCATACACCTCAGCCTCTAGGCTGCTGCCGCTGCCACTGCCATCGAGTCTTATCTATGACCTTGGTAGGGGAATGGAGAAGAAGCAAGCATGTGTGGATGTTCGGCCCTCAGGTGAAATTCTGGCCTCTGGAGAACTGGGGGCTACAGGGGAAAGGAATACATAAATAAACTTTCATCGACTAAATTAATAAAGAAAAATAAGGTCAATCATCTCAAATAAAAATAAATGAAATATTTAAAAAATATTTTAATCAAAGATCAAATAAACAAAGAAATACACAAACAAGTGGGTAAAGAAAGAAATAGCTCCAAGAAGGCCGAGGTCCTTTGCCTCTAATGGCACTGGCGCCCACTGGTATCAGCAGACAATCCCTTTTCCCCTGACACTGCCAGAAGCTCTTCTCCTTTCCCAAAACTTTCGTTCAGCCCGTAGTGGAATCTCAACGATTTTCCCCTCCCAGGTGAACAATTGACTTTCCATGGCAAATGCAGCGAATTCCTAATCTTCCATCCTGGTGAGGAAAGGGAGCCTTTTGAAGCTATTCAAGAAAGAAAAATTCTGCTAATGTGCTTCAGGTGGCAAGTTTGGTCCTCCCCAATTTCTGTCCTCTTGCTGAAGGGAAGTCCTGCTTCATGCTGCTGAGTGAGGCATTTCTGTGGAAGACACTAGTGCTAGAGAAGTCCACAATGCTAAAGCCTGGACTGACTGAATACTCCTTGCAGACGCAGGAAGAGAATGCGGAAGTGTTCAGGAAGGTGGTTTCGTGAAACGAATCCGTGCTGCTATTCTCCTGCCATTTGCCATCCGTGGCCTTCCTTTGATCCCACGTGCAGAGCTGGGAATCCTTTGACAGAAATGCCAAGGGAGCCGCGTGTGGACGTCAACTGAGGAATTCCCGTGAATTGGATGCAGTGACTAGAGGGAAATCGTCTTGGAACACGGAAAGATAGGAGAAGCAGAGGAGAATTTGGACAAGGTGCCCTTGCCAACACTCCAGGCCATGGCGCCTACTTTGAAGAGGAGAGAGGACTCAGCGCTTCCAGAGCCAGAGCTGGCTTCCCCTGCCTGGGCCCCCGTCCCCATCACAGGCCAGAAAGAAGAGCGCAGGGGATTGCCCAGGGATAGAACTCTTGATCCGGTATCAGTCAATGTTCACCTCATCCTGCCTGCAGATGTCAAGAGCGTCCAGTATGGAAGTGTCCCTCAGGGCCTGCCTGACCACAAACATCGATTGGACTGTGTTCTGGCTGAATTGGGGGCAACCGGACCCTCACCTCAGGCAAACAGCATTGGGAATTGCAGGTGAGAGACAAGGTCACGTGCCACTTGGGCATGTGTCAAGATTCAGTCAGCAGAAGTGGGAACCTCCCTTTCTCTTGTGAAGATGGAAGGCTTCTGACAGCCTTGCCATCTGGAAATGGTTTCCTCCTCGGGAGGTCAGAAATAGGCTTGGCATCCAGCACGCCTTTTCCAGATGTGGACCTTTTTCTGCACTTTGCAAAGGGACGCCCAAATGGAATGATGGCACAGACAGACTCCTTTCCTGCAGTGTCTTCTGGAAGTCAAGGAACAGGAACACATCGTGACTGACGTGCTTGTCCTCCCCCACATCCCCTCCGTCAAGGAAAGTCTTGCTCAGATGCTTCCATCCTGCTCTGGGAGAGTCCTTGACTTGGAACGTATTCCCTCGAGCTGGCACAAGCGGAGAAATGGTTTGACTCCAGCATCCTTTCCCATTTTTGTGTCCTGCTCCCGTTTGCCTGTCGGGGAAAGTCCATGGCCATCAGATCCAGTCCATATTTGGTGAAATCTTTGAACGCAAGGCAAAGGTTCATTGAGGTTTTAGACAAAGTCAAGATGCATTCAGAAAGCTGCACTTTCACACAGCCCAGGAATCGAATTCTGCCCGGCGCGGACGTGTGGCATTGCAGCTGAAGAACTCCTGGGTTGATTGAGGCCCGGCGTTGCCATGCAAAGGATAGCGAGGCTCTGACAAGGGAGCGACTCGCCCACACGTTCGTCTACAGGAAAAAGCGAACGCGGTGCCATGTATGCCCACCCTTTGGATTCCCTGTCCAGTGGCGGAAGTCACCGAAGTGTGACCAACAGTACATCTGCTTGACATCTTCCGTGAGCAATAATGATGGATACCCGGCAAGAAGGAGCCTTTCCTGAGCAAAAGGAGAGTAAGTCAACTCCAAGGACTGTGGTATTGGGGAAAGGGGAAGGAGGCAGTGAGAGGAGTCCAAATGACCTGTTAGGGTGGAGAGATGAGATGTAGGGAGGAGCCAGGTTGGCCCTGCCCACGCAGAGCTTCTGCTGCGATGGTGGGTGGAGTCAGGGGCGGGACTAAGCAGGGGAGGCCTCCTACCAAGAACTCCCCAGCTCTGGGGCAGTATCAGTTGGTGGCAGAGCTCTAGGAGAAAGGCTAGCCTTCTCTGTTCTGTCCTGAGTGGGAGCTCTGGGAAGGAAGGAATCCGAATCCTAAGAAGATGGACTCGAGAGCCCTACTTGAAAATCTGAAGGCAGAGCTCACTTGCTCGATGTGCCTGGGCTACTGCCCTGACCCAGTGACTGTCCAATGTGGCCGCAGCTTTTGGGCAGTGTGTCTTCTCCAGGGCAGGGAGGGGTCCAATGAAAGGTTGACTTGTCCGCACTGCCGAGGGCTTTGCCAAGTCTGCGATTTGGGGCCCAACGGGAACCTGCCAAATCTCGCCCTCACTAGTCCAGTGCTCAGACGTCATTTGCACCACAGCATGGTGAGTCTCACTAGCTGTGGGGAAGACGGGCAAAAGAGAAGTTGTGTGAGGAACACCACAGGGTCCTCACTGATTCCTCTTTATCACACCCAGAACACAAGGATCACCAAGTGCTTCCCTTGGAAACAGCCCGTGGCAAGGGCAAGGCCAAGCTTCAGGAGGCTCGCACTGCCTTAGCGACCAAAGGAGACGAATGGGAAAGGGCTTCGGGCCAAGTGAGAGAAAGAGAGAGCCTCCTTCAGGAGGATGAGGACATTGCGATGCACTCCACTCTTTCTGATTGGGGGGAAATGCTCCAGATCCCAAAGGATGAAGAATAGCTGTCTTGGCAAAGACTGAAGGAGGAATCCAGAGCCAATCGTGTCAAGCTGAAGGAGAGCAAGGCCAAGCTGCCCCAGGAGACACATGATGGGCCACCAATGGCTTTGGAAGTGGAAGAGAGGAGTGCCAAGAGCAGGAAGGCGGGTGTGGCGCCCAAGGTGCCTTGGCTGAGATGGCATCGTGGCGCGGATAGTGACGAGGAGCTGATGCGGGCGTTGAAAGGCACAGGTATCGGGGCGTCCCAGGAGGGGCGCAGGGGGCGGCGACGGGCTCCCTGCAGGACAACGTCTTGAAGCTGGCAGCCACGGGACGCTCCCGGGATGAGCCTCTTCAGAAGCATGTCAGAAAAGGCATGAGCAGAGAGAAGGCCACCAGAGCCCTGACTCCTTCTCTGGAAAGCCATCACAGCATCCGTGACGACCTCCTCACGGCAAAGCTGCTGACACGGCACGACGACCGCCGTGGCCTGCTCTCCAAACGCCAGGCCGCCTGTGCGCAGGGAGAAACAGCCCTGCCAGCTGTGGCCGCTGCCGCCAGGCCTCATACAGACGAGCCAGACCCCCAGGCTGCCACACGAACGTCACAGAGAGGAGGCACGTCAGCATCTGTGCAACAATTCCAACTCTGTGATATCAGGCATAACCAGGTTGCTCAGAAACACACCCTCCCCATTCCTTCTCCCTGCCCCGAGCATTCTCATCCACAGGTGATCATCTCGAAATCACTAAGGGGGATCCGTGAGCCACAGGCCATCTGCCAGGATGGACAAGTAGCAGAGCACCTAGACAATGAAGAAGAAGACTATGTTTAGGCCCTGAAGGACCTGGACATGGCTGTTCCCAGATCGACTCCAGGCCAACTCTCGGGACAGCCCTAGAGTCAGAAGCGCCAGGCGGAAGCACATGATCCAGCACAGGAAATGGAAGAAGATCAGGATGATGAGGAAGATGAAAACAGTGAAAATAGCTGGCGTGACGACTCCCCTGAGCAGAAAGGAGGAAGCAGGGACACAGAGAGCAGCAGGGGGTGTGATGGCGAATATGGTAGTTTTCCTGATGAAGAAAGAAGTGGCATTAGACCGAGGAAATGGAACCAATATTCCTCGGATGTGCTCCAAGAGTGGGAGTAGGACGCCTCCCAGGACTTGGATTCACAATGAGGATCACTCAAGCCACTTCCCTGGGAACAAGGCTTTGGGGGCTCTGCCCATACACCTCAGCCTCTAGGCTGCTGCCGCTGCCACTGCCATCGAGTCTTATCGATGACCTTGGTAGGGGAATGGAGAAGAAGCAAGCATGTGTGGATGTTCGGCCCTCAGGTGCAATTCTGGCCTCTGGAGAACTGGGGGCTACAGGGGAAAGGAATACATAAATAAACTTTCATCGACTAAATTAATAAAGAAAAATAAGGTCAATCATCTCAAATAAAAATAAATGAAATATTTAAAAAATATCTTAATCAAAGATCAAATAAACAAAGAAATACACAAACAAGTGGGTAAAGAAAGAAATAGCTCCAAGAAGGCCGAGGTCCTTTGCCTCTAATGGCACTGGCGCCCACTGGTATCAGCAGACAATCCCTTTTCCCCTGACACTGCCAGAAGCTCTTCTCCTTTCCCGAAACTTTCCTTCAGCCCGTAGTGGAATCTCAACGATTTTCCCCTCCCAGGTGAACAATTGACTTTCCATGGCAAATGCAGCGAATTCCTAATCTTCCATCCTGGTGAGGAAAGGGAGCCTTTTGAAGCTATTCAAGAAAGAAAAATTCTGCTAATGTGCTTCAGGTGGCAAGTTTGGTCCTCCCCAATTTCTGTCCTCTTGCTGAAGGGAAGTCCTGCTTCATGCTGCTGAGTGAGGCATTTCTGGGGAAGACCCTAGTGCTAGAGAAGTCCACAATGCTAAAGCCTGGACTGACTGAATACACCTTGCAGACGCAGGAAGAGAATGCGGACGTGTTCAGGAAGGCGGTTTCGTGAAACGAATCCGTGCTGCTATTCTCCTGCCATTTGCCATCCGTGGCCTTCCTTTGATCCCACGTGCAGAGCTGGGAATCCTTTGACAGAAATGCCAAGGGAGCCACGTGTGGACGTCAACTGAGGAATTCCCGTGAATTGGATGCAGTGACTAGAGGGAAATCGTCTTGGAACACGGAAAGATAGGAGAAGCAGAGGAGAATTTGGACAAGGTGCCCTTGCCAACAGTCCAGGCCATGGCGCCTACTTTGAAGAGGAGAGAGGACTCAGTGCTTCCAGAGCCAGAGCTGGCTTCCCCTGCCTGGGCCCCCGTCCCCATCACAGGCCAGAAAGAAGAGCGCAGGGGATTGCCCAGGGATAGAACTCTTGATCCGGAATCAGTCAATGCTCACCTCATCCTGCCTGCAGATGTCAAGAGCGTCCAGTATGGAAGTGTCCCTCAGGGCCTGCCTGACCACAAACATCGATTGGACTGTGTTCTGGCTGAATTGGGGGCAACCGGACCCTCACCTCAGGCAAACAGCATTGGGAATTGCAGGTGAGAGACAAGGTCACGTGCCACTTGGGCATGTGTCAAGATTCAGTCAGCAGAAGTGGGAACCTCCCTTTCTCTTGTGAAGATGGAAGGCTTCTGACAGCCTTGCCATCTGGAAATGGTTTCCTCCTCGGGAGGTCAGAAATAGGCTTGGCATCCAGCACGCCTTTTCCAGATGTGGACCTTTTTCCGCACTATGCAAAGGGACGCCCAAATGGAATGATGCCACAGACAGACTCCTTTCCTGCAGTGTCTTCTGGAAGTCAAGGAACAGGGACACATCCTGACTGACGTGCTTGTCCTCCCCCACATCCCCTCCGTCAAGGAAAGTCTTGCTCAGATGCTTCCATCCTGCTCTGGGAGAGTCCTTGACTTGGAACGTATTCCCTCGAGCTGGCACAAGCGGAGAAATGGTTTGACTCCAGCATCCTTTCCCATTTTTGTGTCCTGCTCCCGTTTGCCTGTCGGGGAAAGTCCATGGCCATCAGATCCAGTCCATATTTGGTGAAATCTTTGAACGCAAGGCAAGGGTTCATTGAGGTTTTAGACAAAGTCAAGATGCATTCAGAAAGCTGCACTTTCACACAGCCCAGGAATCGAATTCTGCCCGGCGCGGACGTGTGGCATTGCAGCTGAAGAACTCCTGGGTTGATTGAGGCCCGGCGTTGCCATCCAAAGGATAGCGAGGCTCTGACAAGGGAGCGACTCGCCCACACGATCGTCTACAGGAAAAAGCGAACGCGGTGCCATGTATGCCCACCCTTTGGATTCCCTGTCCAGTGGCGGAAGTCACCGAAGTGTGACCAACAGTACATCTGCTTAACATCTTCCGTGAGCAATAACGATGGATACCCGGCAAGAAGGAGCCTTTCCTGAGCAAAAGGAGAGTAAGTCAACTCCAAGGACTGTGGTATTGGGGAAAGGGGAAGGAGGCAGTGAGAGGAGTCAAAATGACCCGTTAGGGTGGAGAGATGAGATGTAGGGAGGAGCCAGGCTGGCCCTGCCCACGCAGAGCTTCTGCTGCGATGGTGGGTGGAGTCAGGGGCGGGACTAAGCAGGGGAGGCCTCCTCCCAAGAACTCCCCAGCTCTGGGGCAGTATCAGTTGGTGGCAGAGCTCTAGGAGAAAGGCTAGCCTTCTCTGTTCTGTCCTGAGTGGGAGCTCTGGGAAGGAAGGAATCCGAATCCACGGAAGATGGACTCGAGAGCCCTACTTGAAAATCTGAAGGCAGAGCTCACTTGCTCGATGTGCCTGGGCTACTGCCCTGACCCAGTGACTGTCCAATGTGGCCGCAGCTTTTGGGCAGTGTGTCTTCTCCAGGGCAGGGAGGGGTCCAATGAAAGGTTGACTTGTCCGCACTGCCGAGGGCTTTGCCAAGTCTGCGATTTGGGGCCCAATGGGAACCTGCCAAATCTCACCCTCACTAGTCCAGTGCTCAGACGTCATTTGCGCCACAGCATGGTGAGTCTCACTAGCTGTGGGGAAGACGGGCAAAAGAGAAGTTGTGTGAGGAACACCACAGGGTCCTCACTGATTCCTCTTTATCACGCCGAGAACACAAGGATCACCAAGTGCTTCCCTTGGAAACAGCCCGTGGCAAGGGCAAGGCCAAGCTTCAGGAGGCTCGCACTGCCTTAGCGACCAATGGAGACGAATGGGAAAGGGCTTCGGGCCAAGTGAGAGAAACAGAGAGCCTCCTTCAGGTGGATGAGGACATTGCGATGCACTCCACTCTTTCTGAATGGGGGGAAATGCTCCAGATCCCAAAGGATGAAGAATAGCTGTCTTGGCAAAGACTGAAGGAGGAATCCAGAGCCAATCGTGTCAAGCTGAAGGAGAGGAAGGCCAAGCTGTCCCAGGAGACACATGATGGGCCACCAATGACTTTCGAAGTGGAAGAGAAGAGTGCCAAGAGCAGGAAGGCGGGTGTGGCGCCCAAGGTGCCTTGGCTGAGATGGCATCGTGGCGCGGATAGTGACGAGGAGCTGATGCGGGCGTGGAAAGGTAGAGGAATCGGGGCGTCCCAGGAGGGGCGCAGGGGGCGGCGACGGGCTCCCTGCAGGACAACGTCTTGAAGCTGGCAGCCACGGGACTCTCCCGGGATGAGCCTGTTCAGAAGCATGTCAGAAAAGGCATGAGCAGAGAGAAGGCCACCAGAGCCCTGACTCCTTCTCTGGAAAGCCATCACAGCATCCGTGACGACCTCCTCACGGCAAAGCTGCTGACACGGCACGACGACCGCCGTGGCCTGCTCTGCAAACGCCAGGCCGCCTGTGCGCAGGGAGAAACAGCCCTGCCAGCTGTGACCGCTGCCGCCAGGCCTCATACAGACGAGCCAGACTCTCAGGCTGCCACACGAACGTCACAGAGAGGAGGCACGTCAGCATCTGCGCAACAATTCCAACTCTGTGATATCAGGCATAACCAGGTTGCTCAGAAACACACCCTCCCCATTCCTTCTCCCTGCCCCGAGGATTCTCATCCACAGGTGATCATCTCGAAATCACTAAGGGGGATCTGTGAGCCACAGGCCATCTGCCAGGATGGACAAGTAGCAGAGCACCTAGACAATGAAGAAGAAGACTATGTTTAGGCCCTGAAGGACCTGGACATGGCTGTTCCCAGATCGACTCCAGGCCAACTCTCGGGACAGCCCTAGAGTCAGAAGCGCCAGGCGGAAGCACATGATCCAGCACAGGAAATGGAAGAAGATCAGGATGATGAGGAAGATGAAAACAGTGAAAATCGCTGGCGTGACGACTCCCCTGAGCAGAAAGGAGGAAGCAGGGACACAGAGAGCAGCAGGGGGTGTGATGGCGAATATGGTAGTTTTCCTGATGAAGAAAGAAGTGGCATTAGACCGAGGAAATGGAACCAATATTCCTCGGATGTGCTCCAAGAGTGGGAGTAGGACGCCTCCCAGGACTTGGATTCACAATGAGGATCACTCAAGCCACTTCCCTGGGAACAAGGCTTTGGGGGCTCTGCCCATACACCTCAGCCTCTAGGCTGCTGCCGCTGCCACTGCCATCGAGTCTTATCGATGACCTTGGTAGGGGAATGGAGAAGAAGAAAGCATGTGTGGATGTTCGGCCCTCAGGTGCAATTCTGGCCTCTGGAGAATTGGGGGCTACAGGGGAAAGGAATACATAAATAAACTTTCATCGACTAAATTAATAAAGAAAAATAAGGTCAATCATCTCAAATAAAAATAAATGAAATATTTAAAAAATATTTTAATCAAAGATCAAATAAACAAAGAAATACACAAACAAGTGGGTAAAGAAAGAAATAGCTCCAAGAAGTCCGAGGTCCTTTGCCTCTAATGGCACTGGCGCCCACTGGTATCAGCAGACAATCCCTTTTCCCCTGACACTGCCAGAAGCTCTTCTCCTTTCCCGAAACTTTCCTTCAGCCCGTAGTGGAATCTCAACGATTTTCCCCTCCCAGGTGAACAATTGACTTTCCATGGCAAATGCAGCGATTTCCTAATCTTCCATCCTGGTGTGGAAAGGGAGCCTTTTGAAGCTATTCAAGAAAGAAAAATTCTGCTAATGTGCTTCAGGTGGCAAGTTTGGTCCTCCCCAATTTCTGTCCTCTTGCTGAAGGGAAGTCCTGCTTCATGCTGCTGAGTGAGGCATTTCTGTGGAAGACCCTAGTGCTAGAGAAGTCCACAATGCTAAAGCCTGGACTGACTGAATACACCTTGCAGACGCAGGAAGAGAATGCGGACGTGTTCAGGAAGGTGGTTTCGTGAAACGAATCCGTGGTGCTATTCTCCTGCCATTTGCCATCCGTGGCCTTCCTTTGATCCCACGTGCAGAGCTGGGAATCCTTTGACAGAAATGCCAAGGGAGCCGCGTGTGGACGTCAACTGAGGAATTCCCGTGAATTGGATGCAGTGACTAGAGGGAAATCGTCTTGGAACACGGAAAGATAGGAGAAGCAGAGGAGAATTTGGACAAGGTGCCCTTGCCAACACTCCAGGCCATGGCGCCTACTTTGAAGAGGAGAGAGGACTCAGTGCTTCCAGAGCCAGAGCTGGCTTCCCCTGCCTGGGCCCCCGTCCCCATCACAGGCCAGAAAGAAGAGCGCAGGGGATTGCCCAGGGATAGAACTCTTGATCCGGAATCAGTCAATGCTCACCTCATCCTGCCTGCAGATGTCAAGAGCGTCCAGTATGGAAGTGTCCCTCAGGGCCTGCCTGACCACAAACATCGATTGGACTGTGTTCTGGCTGAATTGGGGGCAACCGGACCCTCACCTCAGGCAAACAGCATTGGGAATTGCAGGTGAGAGACAAGGTCACGTGCCACTTGGGCATGTGTCAAGATTCAGTCAGCAGAAGTGGGAACCTCCCTTTCTCTTGTGAAGATGGAAGGCTTCTGACAGCCTTGCCATCTGGAAATGGTTTCCTCCTCGGGAGGTCAGAAATAGGCTTGGCATCCAGCACGCCTTTTCCACATGTGGACCTTTTTCCGCACTATGTAAAGGGACGCCCAAATGGAATGATGCCACAGACAGACTCCTTTCCTGCAGTGTCTTCTGGAAGTCAAGGAACAGGAACACATCGTGACTGACGTGCTTGTCCTCCCCCACATCCCCTCCGTCAAGGAAAGTCTTGCTCAGATGCTTCCATCCTGCTCTGGGAGAGTCCTTGACTTGGAACGTATTCCCTCGAGCTGGCACAAGCGGAGAAATGGTTTGACTCCAGCATCCTTTCCCATTTTTGTGTCCTGCTCCCGTTTGCCTGTCGGGGAAAGTCCATGGCCATCAGATCCAGTCCATATTTGGTGAAATCTTTGAAGGCAAGGCAAAGGTTCATTGAGGTTTTAGACAAAGTCAAGATGCATTCAGAAAGCTGCACTTTCACACAGCCCAGGAATCGAATTCTGCCCGGCGCGGACGTGTGGCATTGCAGCTGAAGAACTCCTGGGTTGATTGAGGCCCGGCGTTGCCATCCAAAGGATAGCGAGGCTCTGACAAGGGAGCGACTCGCCCACACGATCGTCTACAGGAAAAAGCGAACGCGGTGCCATGTATGCCCACCCTTTGGATTCCCTGTCCAGTGGCGGAAGTCACCGAAGTGTGACCAACAGTACATCTGCTTAACATCTTCCGTGAGCAATAACGATGGATACCCGGCAAGAAGGAGCCTTTCCTGAGCAAAAGGAGAGTAAGTCAACTCCAAGGACTGTGGTATTGGGGAAAGGGGAAGGAGGCAGTGAGAGGAGTCAAAATGACCCGTTAGGGTGGAGAGATGAGATGTAGGGAGGAGCCAGGCTGGCCCTGCCCACGCAGAGCTTCTGCTGCGATGGTGGGTGGAGTCAGGGGCGGGACTAAGCAGGGGAGGCCTCCTCCCAAGAACTCCCCAGCTCTGGGGCAGTATCAGTTGGTGGCAGAGCTCTAGGAGAAAGGCTAGCCTTCTCTGTTCTGTCCTGAGTGGGAGCTCTGGGAAGGAAGGAATCCGAATCCACGGAAGATGGACTCGAGAGCCCTACTTGAAAATCTGAAGGCAGAGCTCACTTGCTCGATGTGCCTGGGCTACTGCCCTGACCCAGTGACTGTCCAATGTGGCCGCAGCTTTTGGGCAGTGTGTCTTCTCCAGGGCAGGGAGGGGTCCAATGAAAGGTTGACTTGTCCGCACTGCCGAGGGCTTTGCCAAGTCTGCGATTTGGGGCCCAATGGGAACCTGCCAAATCTGACCCTCACTAGTCCAGTGCTCAGACGTCATTTGCGCCACAGCATGGTGAGTCTCACTAGCTGTGGGGAAGACGGGCAAAAGAGAAGTTGTGTGAGGAACACCACAGGGTCCTCACTGATTCCTCTTTATCACGCCGAGAACACAACGATCACCAAGTGCTTCCCTTGGAAACAGCCCGTGGCAAGGGCAAGGCCAAGCTTCAGGAGGCTCGCACTGCCTTAGCGACCAATGGAGACGAATGGGAAAGGGCTTCGGGCCAAGTGAGAGAAACAGAGAGCCTCCTTCAGGAGGATGAGGACATTGCGATGCATTCTTTCTGAATGGGGGGAAATGCTCCAGATCCCAAAGGATGAAGAATAGCTGTCTTGGCAAAGACTGAAGGAGGAATCCAGAGCCAATCGTGTCAAGCTGAAGGAGAGGAAGGCCAAGCTGTCCCAGGAGACACATGATGGGCCACCAATGACTTTCGAAGTGGAAGAGAAGAGTGCCAAGAGCAGGAAGGCGGGTGTGGCGCCCAAGGTGCCTTGGCTGAGATGGCATCGTGGCGCGGATAGTGACGAGGAGCTGATGCGGGCGTGGAAAGGTAGAGGAATCGGGGCGTCCCAGGAGGGGCGCAGGGGGCGGCGACGGGCTCCCTGCAGGACAACGTCTTGAAGCTGGCAGCCACGGGACTCTCCCGGGATGAGCCTGTTCAGAAGCATGTCAGAAAAGGCATGAGCAGAGAGAAGGCCACCAGAGCCCTGACTCCTTCTCTGGAAAGCCATCACAGCATCCGTGACGACCTCCTCACGGCAAAGCTGCTGACACGGCACGACGACCGCCGTGGCCTGCTCTGCAAACGCCAGGCCGCCTGTGCGCAGGGAGAAACAGCCCTGCCAGCTGTGGCCGCTGCCGCCAGGCCTCATACAGACGAGCCAGACTCTCAGGCTGCCACACGAACGTCACAGAGAGGAGGCACGTCAGCATCTGCGCAACAATTCCAACTCTCTGATATCAGGCATAACCAGGTTGCTCAGAAACACAGCCTCCCCATTCCTTCTCCCTGCCCCGAGGATTCTCATCCACAGGTGATCATCTCGAAATCACTAAGGGGGATCCGTGAGCCACAGGCCATCTGCCAGGATGGACAAGTAGCAGAGCACCTAGACAATGAAGAAGAAGACTATGTTTAGGCCCTGAAGGACCTGGACATGGCTGTTCCCAGATCGACTCCAGGCCAACTCTCGGGACAGCCCTAGAGTCAGAAGCGCCAGGCGGAAGCACATGATCCAGCACAGGAAATGGAAGAAGATCAGGATGATGAGGAAGATGAAAACAGTGAAAATCGCTGGCGTGACGACTCCCCTGAGCAGAAAGGAGGAAGCAGGGACACAGAGAGCAGCAGGGGGTGTGATGGCGAATATGGTAGTTTTCCTGATGAAGAAAGAAGTGGCATTAGACCGAGGAAATGGAACCAATATTCCTCGGATGTGCTCCAAGAGTGGGAGTAGGACGCCTCCCAGGACTTGGATTCACAATGAGGATCACTCAAGCCACTTCCCTGGGAACAAGGCTTTGGGGGCTCTGCCCATACACCTCAGCCTCTAGGCTGCTGCCGCTGCCACTGCCATCGAGTCTTATCGATGACCTTGGTAGGGGAATGGAGAAGAAGAAAGCATGTGTGGATGTTCGGCCCTCAGGTGCAATTCTGGCCTCTGGAGAATTGGGGGCTACAGGGGAAAGGAATACATAAATAAACTTTCATCGACTAAATTAATAAAGAAAAATAAGGTCAATCATCTCAAATAAAAATAAATGAAATATTTAAAAAATATTTTAATCAAAGATCAAATAAACAAAGAAATACACAAACAAGTGGGTAAAGAAAGAAATAGCTCCAAGAAGGCCGAGGTCCTTTGCCTCTAATGGCACTGGCGCCCACTGGTATCAGCAGACAATCCCTTTTCCCCTGACACTGCCAGAAGCTCTTCTCCTTTCCCGAAACTTTCCTTCAGCCCGTAGTGGAATCTCAACGATTTTCCCCTCCCAGGTGAACAATTGACTTTCCATGGCAAATGCAGCGAATTCCTAATCTTCCATCCTGGTGTGGAAAGGGAGCCTTTTGAAGCTATTCAAGAAAGAAAAATTCTGCTAATGTGCTTCAGGTGGCAAGTTTGGTCCTCCCCAATTTCTGTCCTCTTGCTGAAGGGAAGTCCTGCTTCATGCTGCTGAGTGAGGCATTTCTGTGGAAGACCCTAGTGCTAGAGAAGTCCACAATGCTAAAGCCTGGACTGACTGAATACACCTTGCAGACGCAGGAAGAGAATGCGGACGTGTTCAGGAAGGTGGTTTCGTGAAACGAATCCGTGCTGCTATTCTCCTGCCATTTGCCATCCGTGGCCTTCCTTTGATCCCACGTGCAGAGCTGGGAATCCTTTGACAGAAATGCCAAGGGAGCCGCGTGTGGACGTCAACTGAGGAATTCCCGTGAATTGGATGCAGTGACTAGAGGGAAATCGTCTTGGAACACGGAAAGATAGGAGAAGCAGAGGAGAATTTGGACAAGGTGCCCTTGCCAACAGTCCAGGCCATGGCGCCTACTTTGAAGAGGAGAGAGGACTCAGTGCTTCCAGAGCCAGAGCTGGCTTCCCCTGCCTGGGCCCCCGTCCCCATCACAGGCCAGAAAGAAGAGCGCAGGGGATTGCCCAGGGATAGAACTCTTGATCCGGAATCAGTCAATGCTCACCTCATCCTGCCTGCAGATGTCAAGAGCGTCCAGTATGGAAGTGTCCCTCAGGGCCTGCCTGACCACAAACATCGATTGGACTGTGTTCTGGCTGAATTGGGGGCAACCGGACCCTCACCTCAGGCAAACAGCATTGGGAATTGCAGGTGAGAGACAAGGTCACGTGCCACTTGGGCATGTGTCAAGATTCAGTCAGCAGAAGTGGGAACCTCCCTTTCTCTTGTGAAGATGGAAGGCTTCTGACAGCCTTGCCATCTGGAAATGGTTTCCTCCTCGGGAGGTCAGAAATAGGCTTGGCATCCAGCACGCCTTTTCCAGATGTGGACCTTTTTCCGCACTATGCAAAGGGACGCCCAAATGGAATGATGCCACAGACAGACTCCTTTCCTGCAGTGTCTTCTGGAAGTCAAGGAACAGGAACACATCGTGACTGACGTGCTTGTCCTCCCCCACATCCCCTCCGTCAAGGAAAGTCTTGCTCAGATGCTTCCATCCTGCTCTGGGAGAGTCCTTGACTTGGAACGTATTCCCTCGAGCTGGCACAAGCGGAGAAATGGTTTGACTCCAGCATCCTTTCCCATTTTTGTGTCCTGCTCCCGTTTGCCTGTCGGGGAAAGTCCATGGCCATCAGATCCAGTCCATATTTGGTGAAATCTTTGAAGGCAAGGCAAAGGTTCATTGAGGTTTTAGACAAAGTCAAGATGCATTCAGAAAGCTGCACTTTCACACAGCCCAGGAATCCAATTCTGCCCGGCGCGGACGTGTGGCATTGCAGCTGAAGAACTCCTGGGTTGATTGAGGCCCGGCGTTGCCATCCAAAGGATAGCGAGGCTCTGACAAGGGAGCGACTCGCCCACACGATCGTCTACAGGAAAAAGCGAACGCGGTGCCATGTATGCCCACCCTTTGGATTCCCTGTCCAGTGGCGGAAGTCACCGAAGTGTGACCAACAGTACATCTGCTTAACATCTTCCGTGAGCAATAACGATGGATACCCGGCAAGAAGGAGCCTTTCCTGAGCAAAAGGAGAGTAAGTCAACTCCAAGGACTGTGGTATTGGGGAAAGGGGAAGGAGGCAGTGAGAGGAGTCAAAATGACCCGTTAGGGTGGAGAGATGAGATGTAGGGAGGAGCCAGGCTGGCCCTGCCCACGCAGAGCTTCTGCTGCGATGGTGGGTGGAGTCAGGGGCGGGACTAAGCAGGGGAGGCCTCCTCCCAAGAACTCCCCAGCTCTGGGGCAGTATCAATTGGTGGCAGAGCTCTAGGAGAAAGGCTAGCCTTCTCTGTTCTGTCCTGAGTGGGAGCTCTGGGAAGGAAGGAATCCGAATCCACGGAAGATGGACTCGAGAGCCCTACTTGAAAATCTGAAGGCAGAGCTCACTTGCTCGATGTGCCTGGGCTACTGCCCTGACCCAGTGACTGTCCAATGTGGCCGCAGCTTTTGGGCAGTGTGTCTTCTCCAGGGCAGGGAGGGGTCCAATGAAAGGTTGACTTGTCCGCACTGCCGAGGGCTTTGCCAAGTCTGCGATTTGGGGCCCAATGGGAACCTGCCAAATCTCACCCTCACTAGTCCAGTGCTCAGACGTCATTTGCGCCACAGCATGGTGAGTCTCACTAGCTGTGGGGAAGACGGGCAAAAGAGAAGTTGTGTGAGGAACACCACAGGGTCCTCACTGATTCCTCTTTATCACGCCGAGAACACAACGATCACCAAGTGCTTCCCTTGGAAACAGCCCGTGGCAAGGGCAAGGCCAAGCTTCAGGAGGCTCGCACTGCCTTAGCGACCAATGGAGACGAATGGGAAAGGGCTTCGGGCCAAGTGAGAGAAACAGAGAGCCTCCTTCAGGTGGATGAGGACATTGCGATGCACTCCACTCTTTCTGAATGGGGGGAAATGCTCCAGATCCCAAAGGATGAAGAATAGCTGTCTTGGCAAAGACTGAAGGAGGAATCCAGAGCCAATCGTGTCAAGCTGAAGGAGAGGAAGGCCAAGCTGTCCCAGGAGACACATGATGGGCCACCAATGACTTTCGAAGTGGAAGAGAAGAGTGCCAAGAGCAGGAAGGCGGGTGTGGCGCCCAAGGTGCCTTGGCTGAGATGGCATCGTGGCGCGGATAGTGACGAGGAGCTGATGCGGGCGTGGAAAGGTAGAGGAATCGGGGCGTCCCAGGAGGGGCGCAGGGGGCGGCGACGGGCTCCCTGCAGGACAACGTCTTGAAGCTGGCAGCCACGGGACTCTCCCGGGATGAGCCTGTTCAGAAGCATGTCAGAAAAGGCATGAGCAGAGAGAAGGCCACCAGAGCCCTGACTCCTTCTCTGGAAAGCCATCACAGCATCCGTGACGACCTCCTCACGGCAAAGCTGCTGACACGGCACGACGACCGCCGTGGCCTGCTCTGCAAACGCCAGGCCGCCTGTGCGCAGGGAGAAACAGCCCTGCCAGCTGTGGCCGCTGCCGCCAGGCCTCATACAGACGAGCCAGACTCTCAGGCTGCCACACGAACGTCACAGAGAGGAGGCACGTCAGCATCTGCGCAACAATTCCAACTCTCTGATATCAGGCATAACCAGGTTGCTCAGAAACACAGCCTCCCCATTCCTTCTCCCTGCCCCGAGGATTCTCATCCACAGGTGATCATCTCGAAATCACTAAGGGGGATCCGTGAGCCACAGGCCATCTGCCAGGATGGACAAGTAGCAGAGCACCTAGACAATGAAGAAGAAGACTATGTTTAGGCCCTGAAGGACCTGGACATGGCTGTTCCCAGATCGACTCCAGGCCAACTCTCGGGACAGCCCTAGAGTCAGAAGCGCCAGGCGGAAGCACATGATCCAGCACAGGAAATGGAAGAAGATCAGGATGATGAGGAAGATGAAAACAGTGAAAATCGCTGGCGTGACGACTCCCCTGAGCAGAAAGGAGGAAGCAGGGACACAGAGAGCAGCAGGGGGTGTGATGGCGAATATGGTAGTTTTCCTGATGAAGAAAGAAGTGGCATTAGACCGAGGAAATGGAACCAATATTCCTCGGATGTGCTCCAAGAGTGGGAGTAGGACGC
This sequence comes from Notamacropus eugenii, assembly GCF_028372415.1. Lineage (NCBI taxonomy): Eukaryota > Metazoa > Chordata > Mammalia > Diprotodontia > Macropodidae > Notamacropus > Notamacropus eugenii. Next base: position 321,291 of record NW_027325111.1, read on the forward strand.
CTCCCAGGACTTGGATTCACAATGAGGATCACTCAAGCCACTTCCCTGGGAACAAGGCTTTGGGGGCTCTGCCCATACACCTCAGCCTCTAGGCTGCTGCCGCTGCCACTGCCATCGAGTCTTATCGATGACCTTGGTAGGGGAATGGAGAAGAAGAAAGCATGTGTGGATGTTCGGCCCTCAGGTGCAATTCTGGCCTCTGGAGAATTGGGGGCTACAGGGGAAAGGAATACATAAATAAACTTTCATCGACTAAATTAATAAAGAAAAATAAGGTCAATCATCTCAAATAAAAATAAATGAAATATTTAAAAAATATTTTAATCAAAGATCAAATAAACAAAGAAATACACAAACAAGTGGGTAAAGAAAGAAATAGCTCCAAGAAGGCCGAGGTCCTTTGCCTCTAATGGCACTGGCGCCCACTGGTATCAGCAGACAATCCCTTTTCCCCTGACACTGCCAGAAGCTCTTCTCCTTTCCCGAAACTTTCCTTCAGCCCGTAGTGGAATCTCAACGATTTTCCCCTCCCAGGTGAACAATTGACTTTCCATGGCAAATGCAGCGATTTCCTAATCTTCCATCCTGGTCTGGAAAGGGAGCCTTTTGAAGCTATTCAAGAAAGAAAAATTCTGCTAATGTGCTTCAGGTGGCAAGTTTGGTCCTCCCCAATTTCTGTCCTCTTGCTGAAGGGAAGTCCTGCTTCATGCTGCTGAGTGAGGCATTTCTGTGGAAGACCCTAGTGCTAGAGAAGTCCACAATGCTAAACCCTGGACTGACTGAATACACCTTGCAGACGCAGGAAGAGAATGCGGACGTGTTCAGGAAGGTGGTTTCGTGAAACGAATCCGTGCTGCTATTCTCCTGCCATTTGCCATCCGTGGCCTTCCTTTGATCCCACGTGCAGAGCTGGGAATCCTTTGACAGAAATGCCAAGGGAGCCGCGTGTGGACGTCAACTGAGGAATTCCCGTGAATTGGATGCAGTGACTAGAGGGAAATCGTCTTGGAACACGGAAAGATAGGAGAAGCAGAGGAGAATTTGGACAAGGTGCCCTTGCCAACACTCCAGGCCATGGCGCCTACTTTGAAGAGGAGAGAGGACTCAGTGCTTCCAGAGCCAGAGCTGGCTTCCCCTGCCTGGGCCCCCGTCCCCATCACAGGCCAGAAAGAAGAGCGCAGGGGATTGCCCAGGGATAGAACTCTTGATCCGGAATCAGTCAATGCTCACCTCATCCTGCCTGCAGATGTCAAGAGCGTCCAGTATGGAAGTGTCCCTCAGGGCCTGCCTGACCACAAACATCGACTGGACTGTGTTCTGGCTGAATTGGGGGCAACCGGACCCTCACCTCAGGCAAACAGCATTGGGCATTGCAGGTGAGAGACAAGGTCACGTGCCACTTGGGCATGTGTCAAGATTCAGTCAGCAGAAGTGGGAACCTCCCTTTCTCTTGTGAAGATGGAAGGCTTCTGACAGCCTTGCCATCTGGAAATGGTTTCCTCCTCGGGAGGTCAGAAATAGGCTTGGCATCCAGCACGCCTTTTCCAGATGTGGACCTTTTTCCGCACTATGCAAAGGGACGCCCAAATGGAATGATGCCACAGACAGACTCCTTTACTGCAGTGTCTTCTGGAAGTCAAGGAACAGGAACACATCGTGACTGACGTGCTTGTCCTCCCCCACATCCCCTCCGTCAAGGAAAGTCTTGCTCAGATGCTTCCATCCTGCTCTGGGAGAGTCCTTGACTTGGAACGTATTCCCTCGAGCTGGCACAAGCGGAGAAATGGTTTGACTCCAGCATCCTTTCCCATTTTTGTGTCCTGCTCCCGTTTGCCTGTCGGGGAAAGTCCATGGCCATCAGATCCAGTCCATATTTGGTGAAATCTTTGAAGGCAAGGCAAAGGTTCATTGAGGTTTTAGACAAAGTCAAGATGCATTCAGAAAGCTGCACTTTCACACAGCCCAGGAATCCAATTCTGCCCGGCGCGGACGTGTGGCATTGCAGCTGAAGAACTCCTGGGTTGATTGAGGCCCGGCGTTGCCATCCAAAGGATAGCGAGGCTCTGACAAGGGAGCGACTCGCCCACACGATCGTCTACAGGAAAAAGCGAACGCGGTGCCATGTATGCCCACCCTTTGGATTCCCTGTCCAGTGGCGGAAGTCACCGAAGTGTGACCAACAGTACATCTGCTTGACATCTTCCGTGAGCAATAACGATGGATACCCGGCAAGAAGGAGCCTTTCCTGAGCAAAAGGAGAGTAAGTCAACTCCAAGGACTGTGGTATTGGGGAAAGGGGAAGGAGGCAGTGAGAGGAGTCCAAATGACCTGTTAGGGTGGAGAGATGAGATGTAGGGAGGAGCCAGGTTGGCCCTGCCCACGCAGAGCTTCTGCTGCGATGGTGGGTGGAGTCAGGGGCGGGACTAAGCAGGGGAGGCCTCCTCCCAAGAACTCCCCAGCTCTGGGGCAGTATCAGTTGGTGGCAGAGCTCTAGGAGAAAGGCTAGCCTTCTCTGTTCTGTCCTGAGTGGGAGCTCTGGGAAGGAAGGAATCCGAATCCTCGGAAGAGGGACTCGAGAGCCCTACTTGAAAATCTGAAGGCAGAGCTCACTTGCTCGATGTGCCTGGGCTACTGCCCTGACCCAGTGACTGTCCAATGTGGCCGCAGCTTTTGGGCAGTGTGTCTTCTCCAGGGCAGGGAGGGGTCCAATGAAAGGTTGACTTGTCCGCACTGCCGAGGGCTTTGCCAAGTCTGCGATTTGGGGCCCAACGGGAACCTGCCAAATCTCGCCCTCACTAGTCCAGTGCTCAGACGTCATTTGCGCCACAGCATGGTGAGTCTCACTAGCTGTGGGGAAGACGGGCAAAAGAGAAGTTGTGTGAGGAACACCACAGGGTCCTCACTGATTCCTCTTTATCACACCCAGAACACAAGGATCACCAAGTGCTTCCCTTGGAAACAGCCCGTGGCAAGGGCAAGGCCAAGCTTCAGGAGGCTCGCACTGCCTTAGCGACCAAAGGAGACGAATGGGAAAGGGCTTCGGGCCAAGTGAGAGAAAGAGAGAGCCTCCTTCAGGAGGATGAGGACATTGCGATGCACTCCACTCTTTCTGAATGGGGGGAAATGCTCCAGATCCCAAAGGATGAAGAATAGCTGTCTTGGCAAAGACTGAAGGAGGAATCCAGAGCCAATCGTGTCAAGCTGAAGGAGAGCAAGGCCAAGCTGCCCCAGGAGACACATGATGGGCCACCAATGGCTTTGGAAGTGGAAGAGAAGAGTGCCAAGAGCAGGAAGGCGGGTGTGGCGCCCAAGGTGCCTTGGCTGAGATGGCATCGTGGCGCGGATAGTGACGAGGAGCTGATGCGGGCGTTGAAAGGCACAGGGATCGGGGCGTCCCAGGAGGGGCGCAGGGGGCGGCGACGGGCTCCCTGCAGGACAACGTCTTGAAGCTGGCAGCCACGGGACTCTCCCGGGATGAGCCTCTTCAGAAGCATGTCAGAAAAGGCATGAGCAGAGAGAAGGCCACCAGAGCCCTGACTCCTTCTCTGGAAAGCCATCACAGCATCCGTGACGACCTCCTCACGGCAAAGCTGCTGACACGGCACGACGACCGCCGTGGCCTGCTCTCCAAACGCCAGGCCGCCTGTGCGCAGGGAGAAACAGCCCTGCCAGCTGTGGCCGCTGCCGCCAGGCCTCATACAGACGAGCCAGACTCTCAGGCTGCCACACGAACGTCACAGAGAGGAGGCACGTCAGCATCTGCGCAACAATTCCAACTCTCTGATATCAGGCATAACCAGGTTGCTCAGAAACACACCCTCCCCATTCCTTCTCCCTGCCCCGAGCATTCTCATCCACAGGTGATCATCTCGAAATCACTAAGGGGGATCCGTGAGCCACAGGCCATCTGCCAGGATGGACAAGTAGCAGAGCACCTAGACAATGAAGAAGAAGACTATGTTTAGGCCCTGAAGGACCCGGACATGGCTGTTCCCAGATCGACTCCAGGCCAACTCTCGGGACAGCCCTAGAGTCAGAAGCGCCAGGCTGAAGCACATGATCCAGCACAGGAAATGGAAGAAGATCAGGATGATGAGGAAGATGAAAACAGTGAAAATCGCTGGCGTGACGACTCCCCTGAGCAGAAAGGAGGAAGCAGGGACACAGAGAGCAGCAGGGGGTGTGATGGCGAATATGGTAGTTTTCCTGATGAGGAAAGAAGTGGCATTAGACCGAGGAAATGGAACCAATATTCCTCGGATGTGCTCCAAGAGTTGGAGTAGGACGCCTCCCAGGACTTGGATTCACAATGAGGATCACTCAAGCCACTTCCCTGGGAACAAGGCTTTGGGGGCTCTGCCCATACACCTCAGCCTCTAGGCTGCTGCCGCTGCCACTGCCATCGAGTCTTATCGATGACCTTGGTAGGGGAATGGAGAAGAAGCAAGCATGTGTGGATGTTCGGCCCTCAGGTGCAATTCTGGCCTCTGGAGAATTGGGGGCTACAGGGGAAAGGAATACATAAATAAACTTTCATCGACTAAATTAATAAAGAAAAATAAGGTCAATCATCTCAAATAAAAATAAATGAAATATTTAAAAAATATTTTAATCAAAGATCAAATAAACAAAGAAATACACAAACAAGTGGGTAAAGAAAGAAATAGCTCCAAGAAGGCCGAGGTCCTTTGCCTCTAATGGCACTGGCGCCCACTGGTATCAGCAGACAATCCCTTTTCCCCTGACACTGCCAGAAGCTCTTCTCCTTTCCCGAAACTTTCCTTCAGCCCGTAGTGGAATCTCAACGATTTTCCCCTCCCAGGTGAACAATTGACTTTCCATGGCAAATGCAGCGATTTCCTAATCTTCCATCCTGGTGAGGAAAGGGAGCCTTTTGAAGCTATTCAAGAAAGAAAAATTCTGCTAATGTGCTTCAGGTGGCAAGTTTGGTCCTCCCCAATTTCTGTCCTCTTGCTGAAGGGAAGTCCTGCTTCATGCTGCTGAGTGAGGCATTTCTGGGGAAGACCCTAGTGCTAGAGAAGTCCACAATGCTAAAGCCTGGACTGACTGAATACACCTTGCAGACGCAGGAAGAGAATGCGGACGTGTTCAGGAAGGTGGTTTCGTGAAACGAATCCGTGCTGCTATTCTCCTGCCATTTGCCATCCGTGGCCTTCCTTTGATCCCACGTGCAGAGCTGGGAATCCTTTGACAGAAATGCCAAGGGAGCCGCGTGTGGACGTCAACTGAGGAATTCCCGTGAATTGGATGCAGTGACTAGAGGGAAATCGTCTTGGAACACGGAAAGATAGGAGAAGCAGAGGAGAATTTGGACAAGGTGCCCTTGCCAACAGTCCAGGCCATGGCGCCTACTTTGAAGAGGAGAGAGGACTCAGTGCTTCCAGAGCCAGAGCTGGCTTCCCCTGCCTGGGCCCCCGTCCCCATCACAGGCCAGAAAGAAGAGCGCAGGGGATTGCCCAGGGATAGAACTCTTGATCCGGAATCAGTCAATGCTCACCTCATCCTGCCTGCAGATGTCAAGAGCGTCCAGTATGGAAGTGTCCCTCAGGGCCTGCCTGACCACAAACATCGATTGGACTGTGTTCTGGCTGAATTGGGGGCAACCGGACCCTCACCTCAGGCAAACAGCATTGGGAATTGCAGGTGAGAGACAAGGTCACGTGCCACTTGGGCATGTGTCAAGATTCAGTCAGCAGAAGTGGGAACCTCCCTTTCTCTTGTGAAGATGGAAGGCTTCTGACAGCCTTGCCATCTGGAAATGGTTTCCTCCTCGGGAGGTCAGAAATAGGCTTGGCATCCAGCACGCCTTTTCCACATGTGGACCTTTTTCCGCACTATGTAAAGGGACGCCCAAATGGAATGATGCCACAGACAGACTCCTTTCCTGCAGTGTCTTCTGGAAGTCAAGGAACAGGAACACATCGTGACTGACGTGCTTGTCCTCCCCCACATCCCCTCCGTCAAGGAAAGTCTTGCTCAGATGCTTCCATCCTGCTCTGGGAGAGTCCTTGACTTGGAACGTATTCCCTCGAGCTGGCACAAGCGGAGAAATGGTTTGACTCCAGCATCCTTTCCCATTTTTGTGTCCTGCTCCCGTTTGCCTGTCGGGGAAAGTCCATGGCCATCAGATCCAGTCCATATTTGGTGAAATCTTTGAACGCAAGGCAAAGGTTCATTGAGGTTTTAGACAAAGTCAAGATGCATTCAGAAAGCTGCACTTTCACACAGCCCAGGAATCCAATTCTGCCCGGCGCGGACGTGTGGCATTGCAGCTGAAGAACTCCTGGGTTGATTGAGGCCCGGCGTTGCCATCCAAAGGATAGCGAGGCTCTGACAAGGGAGCGACTCGCCCACACGATCGTCTACAGGAAAAAGCGAACGCGGTGCCATGTATGCCCACCCTTTGGATTCCCTGTCCAGTGGCGGAAGTCACCGAAGTGTGACCAACAGTACATCTGCTTAACATCTTCCGTGAGCAATAACGATGGATACCCGGCAAGAAGGAGCCTTTCCTAAGCAAAAGGAGAGTAAGTCAACTCCAAGGACTGTGGTATTGGGGAAAGGGGAAGGAGGCAGTGAGAGGAGTCCAAATGACCTGTTAGGGTGGAGAGATGAGATGTAGGGAGGAGCCAGGTTGGCCCTGCCCACGCAGAGCTTCTGCTGCGATGGTGGGTGGAGTCAGGGGCGGGACTAAGCAGGGGAGGCCTCCTCCCAAGAACTCCCCAGCTCTGGGGCAGTATCAGTTGGTGGCAGAGCTCTAGGAGAAAGGCTAGCCTTCTCTGTTCTGTCCTGAGTGGGAGCTCTGGGAAGGAAGGAATCCGAATCCTCGGAAGAGGGACTCGAGAGCCCTACTTGAAAATCTGAAGGCAGAGCTCACTTGCTCGATGTGCCTGGGCTACTGCCCTGACCCAGTGACTGTCCAATGTGGCCGCAGCTTTTGGGCAGTGTGTCTTCTCCAGGGCAGGGAGGGGTCCAATGAAAGGTTGACTTGTCCGCACTGCCGAGGGCTTTGCCAAGTCTGCGATTTGGGGCCCAACGGGAACCTGCCAAATCTCGCCCTCACTAGTCCAGTGCTCAGACGTCATTTGCGCCACAGCATGGTGAGTCTCACTAGCTGTGGGGAAGACGGGCAAAAGAGAAGTTGTGTGAGGAACACCACAGGGTCCTCACTGATTCCTCTTTATCACACCCAGAACACAAGGATCACCAAGTGCTTCCCTTGGAAACAGCCCGTGGCAAGGGCAAGGCCAAGCTTCAGGAGGCTCGCACTGCCTTAGCGACCAAAGGAGACGAATGGGAAAGGGCTTCGGGCCAAGTGAGAGAAACAGAGAGCCTCCTTCAGGAGGATGAGGACATTGCGATGCACTCCACTCTTTCTGAATGGGGGGAAATGCTCCAGATCCCAAAGGATGAAGAGTAGCTGTCTTGGCAAAGACTGAAGGAGGAATCCAGAGCCAATCGTGTCAAGCTGAAGGAGAGCAAGGCCAAGCTGCCCCAGGAGACACATGATGGGCCACCAATGGCTTTGGAAGTGGAAGAGAAGAGTGCCAAGAGCAGGAAGGCGGGTGTGGCGCCCAAGGTGCCTTGGCTGAGATGGCATCGTGGCGCGGATAGTGACGAGGAGCTGATGCGGGCGTTGAAAGGCACAGGGATCGGGGCGTCCCAGGAGGGGCGCAGGGGGCGGCGACGGGCTCCCTGCAGGACAACGTCTTAAAGCTGGCAGCCACGGGACGCTCCCGGGATGAGCCTGTTCAGAAGCATGTCAGAAAAGGCATGAGCAGAGAGAAGGCCACCAGAGCCCTGACTCCTTCTCTGGAAAGCCATCACAGCATCCGTGACGACCTCCTCACGGCAAAGCTGCTGACACGGCACGACGACCGCCGTGGCCTGCTCTCCAAACGCCAGGCCGCCTGTGCGCAGGGAGAAACAGCCCTGCCAGCTGTGGCCGCTGCCGCCAGGCCTCATACAGACGAGCCAGACTCTCAGGCTGCCACACGAACGTCACAGAGAGGAGGCACGTCAGCATCTGCGCAACAATTCCAACTCTCTGATATCAGGCATAACCAGGTTGCTCAGAAACACACCCTCCCCATTCCTTCTCCCTGCCCCGAGCATTCTCATCCACAGGTGATCATCTCGAAATCACTAAGGGGGATCCGTGAGCCACAGGCCATCTGCCAGGATGGACAAGTAGCAGAGCACCTAGTCAATGAAGAAGAAGACTATGTTTAGGCCCTGAAGGACCTGGACATGGCTGTTCCCAGATCGACTCCAGGCCAACTCTCGGGACAGCCCTAGAGTCAGAAGCGCCAGGCGGAAGCACATGATCCAGCACAGGAAATGGAAGTAGATCAGGATGATGAGGAAGATGAAAACAGTGAAAATCGCTGGCGTGACGACTCCCCTGAGCAGAAAGGAGGAAGCAGGGACACAGAGAGCAGCAGGGGGTGTGATGGCGAATATGGTAGTTTTCCTGATGAGGAAAGAAGTGGCATTAGACCGAGGAAATGGAACCAATATTCCTCGGATGTGCTCCAAGAGTTGGAGTAGGACGCCTCCCAGGACTTGGATTCACAATGAGGATCACTCAAGCCACTTCCCTGGGAACAAGGCTTTGGGGGCTCTGCCCATACACCTCAGCCTCTAGGCTGCTGCCGCTGCCACTGCCATCGAGTCTTATCGATGACCTTGGTAGGGGAATGGAGAAGAAGCAAGCATGTGTGGATGTTCGGCCCTCAGGTGCAATTCTGGCCTCTGGAGAATTGGGGGCTACAGGGGAAAGGAATACATAAATAAACTTTCATCGACTAAATTAATAAAGAAAAATAAGGTCAATTATCTCAAATAAAAATAAATGAAATATTTAAAAAATATTTTAATCAAAGATCAAATAAACAAAGAAATACACAAACAAGTGGGTAAAGAAAGAAATAGCTCCAAGAAGTCCGAGGTCCTTTGCCTCTAATGGCACTGGCGCCCACTGGTATCAGCAGACAATCCCTTTTCCCCTGACACTGCCAGAAGCTCTTCTCCTTTCCCGAAACTTTCCTTCAGCCCGTAGTGGAATCTCAACGATTTTCCCCTCCCAGGTGAACAATTGACTTTCCATGGCAAATGCAGCGAATTCCTAATCTTCCATCCTGGTGAGGAAAGGGAGCCTTTTGAAGCTATTCAAGAAAGAAAAATTCTGCTAATGTGCTTCAGGTGGCAAGTTTGGTCCTCCCCAATTTCTGTCCTCTTGCTGAAGGGAAGTCCTGCTTCATGCTGCTGAGTGAGGCATTTCTGGGGAAGACCCTAGTGCTAGAGAAGTCCACAATGCTAAAGCCTGGACTGACTGAATACACCTTGCAGACGCAGGAAGAGAATGCGGACGTGTTCAGGAAGGTGGTTTCGTGAAACGAATCCGTGCTGCTATTCTCCTGCCATTTGCCATCCGTGGCCTTCCTTTATTCCCACGTGCAGAGCTGGGAATCCTTTGACAGAAATGCCAAGGGAGCCGCGTGTGGACGTCAACTGAGGAATTCCCGTGAATTGGATGCAGTGACTAGAGGGAAATCGTCTTGGAACACGGAAAGATAGGAGAAGCAGAGGAGAATTTGGACAAGGTGCCCTTGCCAACAGTCCAGGCCATGGCGCCTACTTTGAAGAGGAGAGAGGACTCAGTGCTTCCAGAGCCAGAGCTGGCTTCCCCTGCCTGGGCCCCCGTCCCCATCACAGGCCAGAAAGAAGAGCGCAGGGGATTGCCCAGGGATAGAACTCTTGATCCGGAATCAGTCAATGCTCACCTCATCCTGCCTGCAGATGTCAAGAGCGTCCAGTATGGAAGTGTCCCTCAAGGCCTGCCTGATCACAATCATCGATTGGACTGTGTTCTGGCTGAATTGGGGGCAACCGGACCCTCACCTCAGGCAAACAGCATTGGGAATTGCAGGTGAGAGACAAGGTCACGTGCCACTTGGGCATGTGTCAAGATTCAGTCAGCAGAAGTGGGAACCTCCCTTTCTCTTGTGAAGATGGAAGGCTTCTGACAGCCTTGCCATCTGGAAATGGTTTCCTCCTCGGGAGGTCAGAAATAGGCTTGGCATCCAGCACGCCTTTTCCAGATGTGGACCTTTTTTGCACTATGCAAAGGGACGCCCAAATGGAATGATGCCACAGACAGACTCCTTTCCTGCAGTGTCTTCTGGAAGTCAAGGAACAGGAACACATCGTGACTGACGTGCTTGTCCTCCCCCACATCCCCTCCGTCAAGGAAAGTCTTGCTCAGATGCTTCCATCCTGCTCTGGGAGAGTCCTTGACTTGGAACGTATTCCCTCGAGCTGGCACAAGCGGAGAAATGGTTTGACTCCAGCATCCTATCCCATTTTTGTGTCCTGCTCCCGTTTGCCTGTCGGGGAAAGTCCATGGCCATCAGATCCAGTCCATATTTGGTGAAATCTTTGAACGCAAGGCAAAGGTTCATTGAGGTTTTAGACAAAGTCAAGATGCATTCAGAAAGCTGCACTTTCACACAGCCCAGGAATCCAATTCTGCCCCGCGCGGACGTGTGGCATTGCAGCTGAAGAACTCCTGGGTTGATTGAGGCCCGGCGTTGCCATCCAAAGGATAGCGAGGCTCTGACAAGGGAGCGACTCGCCCACACGATCGCCTACAGGAAAAAGCGAACGCGGTGCCATGTATGCCCACCCTTTGGATTCCCTGTCCAGTGGCGGAAGTCACCGAAGTGTGACCAACAGTACATCTGCTTGACATCTTCCGTGAGCAATAACGATGGATACCCGGCAAGAAGGAGCCTTTCCTGAGCAAAAGGAGAGTAAGTCAACTCCAAGGACTGTGGTATTGGGGAAAGGGGAAGGAGGCAGTGAGAGGAGTCCAAATGACCTGTTAGGGTGGAGAGATGAGATGTAGGGAGGAGCCAGGTTGGCCCTGCCCACGCAGAGCTTCTGCTGCGATGGTGGGTGGAGTCAGGGGCGGGACTAAGCAGGGGAGGCCTCCTCCCAAGAACTCCCCAGCTCTGGGGCAGTATCAGTTGGTGGCAGAGCTCTAGGAGAAAGGCTAGCCTTCTCTGTTCTGTCCTGAGTGGGAGCTCTGGGAAGGAAGGAATCCGAATCCTCGGAAGATGGACTCGAGAGCCCTACTTGAAAATCTGAAGGCAGAGCTCACTTGCTCGATGTGCCTGGGCTACTGCCCTGACCCAGTGACTGTCCAATGTGGCCGCAGCTTTTGGGCAGTGTGTCTTCTCCAGGGCAGGGAGGGGTCCAATGAAAGGTTGACTTGTCCGCACTGCCGAGGGCTTTGCCAAGTCTGCGATTTGGGGCCCAACGGGAACCTGCCAAATCTCGCCCTCACTAGTCCAGTGCTCAGACGTCATTTGCGCCACAGCATGGTGAGTCTCACTAGCTGTGGGGAAGACGGGCAAAAGAGAAGTTGTGTGAGGAACACCACAGGGTCCTCACTGATTCCTCTTTATCACGCCCAGAACACAAGGATCACCAAGTGCTTCCCTTGGAAACAGCCCGTGGCAAGGGCAAGGCCAATCTTCAGGAGGCTCGCACTGCCTTAGCGACCAAAGGAGACGAATGGGAAAGGGCTTCGGGCCAAGTGAGAGAAAGAGAGAGCCTCCTTCAGGAGGATGAGGACATTGCGATGCACTCCACTCTTTCTGATTGGGGGGAAATGCTCCAGATCCCAAAGGATGAAGAATAGCTGTCTTGGCAAAGACTGAAGGAGGAATCCAGAGCCAATCGTGTCAAGCTGAAGGAGAGCAAGGCCAAGCTGCCCCAGGAGACACATGATGGGTCACCAATGGCTTTGGAAGTGGAAGAGAGGAGTGCCAAGTGCAGGAAGGCGGGTGTGGCGCCCAAGGTGCCTTGGCTGAGATGGCATCGTGGCGCGGATAGTGACGAGGAGCTGATGCGGGCGTGGAAAGGCACAGGGATCGCGGCGTCCCAGGAGGGGCGCAGGGGGCGGCGACGGGCTCCCTGCAGGACAACGTCTTGAAGCTGGCAGCCACGGGACGCTCCCGGGATGAGCCTCTTCAGAAGCATGTCAGAAAAGGCATGAGCAGAGAGAAGGCCACCAGAGCCCTGACTCCTTCTCTGGAAAGCCATCACAGCATCCGTGACGACCTCCTCACGGCAAAGCTGCTGACACGGCACGACGACCGCCGTGGCCTGCTCTCCAAACGCCAGGCCGCCTGTGCGCAGGGAGAAACAGCCCTGCCAGCTGTGGCCGCTGCCGCCAGGCCTCATACAGACGAGCCAGACCCCCAGGCTGCCACACGAACGTCACAGAGAGGAGGCACGTCAGCATCTGCGCCACAATTCCAACTCTGTGATATCAGGCATAACCAGGTTGCTCAGAAACACACCCTCCCCATTCCTTCTCCCTGCCCCGAGCATTCTCATCCACAGGTGATCATCTCGAAATCACTAAGGGGGATCCGTGAGCCACAGGCCATCTGCCAGGATGGACAAGTAGCAGAGCACCTAGACAATGAAGAAGAAGACTATGTTTAGGCCCTGAAGGACCTGGACATGGCTGTTCCCAGATCGACTCCAGGCCAACTCTCGGGACAGCCCTAGAGTCAGAAGCGCCAGGCGGAAGCACATGATCCAGCACAGGAAATGGAAGAAGATCAGGATGATGAGGAAGATGAAAACAGTGAAAATAGCTGGCGTGACGACTCCCCTGAGCAGAAAGGAGGAAGCAGGGACACAGAGAGCAGCAGGGCGTGTGATGGCGAATATGGTAGTTTTCCTGATGAGGAAAGAAGTGGCATTAGACCGAGGAAAGGGAACCAATATTCCTCGGATGTGCTCCAAGAGTGGGAGTAGGACGCCTCCCAGGACTTGGATTCACAATGAGGATCACTCAAGCCACTTCCCTGGGAACAAGGCTTTGGGGGCTCTGCCCATACACCTCAGCCTCTAGGCTGCTGCCGCTGCCACTGCCATCGAGTCTTATCGATGACCTTGGTAGGGGAATGGAGAAGAAGCAAGCATGTGTGGATGTTCGGCCCTCAGGTGCAATTCTGGCCTCTGGAGAACTGGGGGCTACAGGGGAAAGGAATACATAAATAAACTTTCATCGACTAAATTAATAAAGAAAAATAAGGTCAATCATCTCAAATAAAAATAAATGAAATATTTAAAAAATATTTTAATCAAAGATCAAATAAACAATGAAATACACAAACAAGTGGGTAAAGAAAGAAATAGCTCCAAGAAGGCCGAGGTCCTTTGCCTCTAATGGCACTGGCGCCCACTGGTATCAGCAGACAATCCCTTTTCCCCTGACACTGCCAGAAGCTCTTCTCCTTTCCCGAAACTTTCCTTCAGCCCGTAGTGGAATCTCAACGATTTTCCCCTCCCAGGTGAACAATTGACTTTCCATGGCAAATGCAGCGAATTCCTAATCTTCCATCCTGGTGAGGAAAGGGAGCCTTTTGAAGCTATTCAAGAAAGAAAAATTCTGCTAATGTGCTTCAGGTGGCAAGTTTGGTCCTCCCCAATTTCTGTCCTCTTGCTGAAGGGAAGTCCTGCTTCATGCTGCTGAGTGAGGCATTTCTGGGGAAGACCCTAGTGCTAGAGAAGTCCACAATGCTAAAGCCTGGACTGACTGAATACACCTTGCAGACGCAGGAAGAGAATGCGGACGTGTTCAGGAAGGTGGTTTCGTGAAACGAATCCGTGCTGCTATTCTCCTGCCATTTGCCATCCGTGGCCTTCCTTTGATCCCACGTGCAGAGCTGGGAATCCTTTGACAGAAATGCCAAGGGAGCCGCGTGTGGACGTCAACTGAGGAATTCCCGTGAATTGGATGCAGTGACTAGAGGGAAATCGTCTTGGAACACGGAAAGATAGGAGAAGCAGAGGAGAATTTGGACAAGGTGCCCTTGCCAACACTCCAGGCCATGGCGCCTACTTTGAAGAGGAGAGAGGACTCAGTGCTTCCAGAGCCAGAGCTGGCTTCCCCTGCCTGGGCCCCCGTCCCCATCACAGGCCAGAAAGAAGAGCGCAGGGGATTGCCCAGGGATAGAACTCTTGATCCGGAATCAGTCAATGCTCACCTCATCCTGCCTGCAGATGTCAAGAGCGTCCAGTATGGAAGTGTCCCTCAGGGCCTGCCTGACCACAAACATCGATTGGACTGTGTTCTGGCTGAATTGGGGGCAACCGGACCCTCACCTCAGGCAAACAGCATTGGGAATTGCAGGTGAGAGACAAGGTCACGTGCCACTTGGGCATGTGTCAAGATTCAGTCAGCAGAAGTGGGAACCTCCCTTTCTCTTGTGAAGATGGAAGGCTTCTGACAGCCTTGCCATCTGGAAATGGTTTCCTCCTCGGGAGGTCAGAAATAGGCTTGGCATCCAGCACGCCTTTTCCACATGTGGACCTTTTTCCGCACTATGTAAAGGGACGCCCAAATGGAATGATGCCACAGACAGACTCCTTTCCTGCAGTGTCTTCTGGAAGTCAAGGAACAGGAACACATCGTGACTGACGTGCTTGTCCTCCCCCACATCCCCTCCGTCAAGGAAAGTCTTGCTCAGATGCTTCCATCCTGCTCTGGGAGAGTCCTTGACTTGGAACGTATTCCCTCGAGCTGGCACAAGCGGAGAAATGGTTTGACTCCAGCATCCTTTCCCATTTTTGTGTCCTGCTCCCGTTTGCCTGTCGGGGAAAGTCCATGGCCATCAGATCCAGTCCATATTTGGTGAAATCTTTGAAGGCAAGGCAAAGGTTCATTGAGGTTTTAGACAAAGTCAAGATGCATTCAGAAAGCTGCACTTTCACACAGCCCAGGAATCCAATTCTGCCCCGCGCGGACGTGTGGCATTGCAGCTGAAGAACTCCTGGGTTGATTGAGGCCCGGCGTTGCCATCCAAAGGATAGCGAGGCTCTGACAAGGGAGCGACTCGCCCACACGATCGTCTACAGGAAAAAGCGAACGCGGTGCCATGTATGCCCACCCTTTGGATTCCCTGTCCAGTGGCGGAAGTCACCGAAGTGTGACCAACAGTACATCTGCTTAACATCTTCCGTGAGCAATAACGATGGATACCCGGCAAGAAGGAGCCTTTCCTGAGCAAAAGGAGAGTAAGTCAACTCCAAGGACTGTGGTATTGGGGAAAGGGGAAGGAGGCAGTGAGAGGAGTCAAAATGACCCGTTAGGGTGGAGAGATGAGATGTAGGGAGGAGCCAGGCTGGCCCTGCCCACGCAGAGCTTCTGCTGCGATGGTGGGTGGAGTCAGGGGCGGGACTAAGCAGGGGAGGCCTCCTCCCAAGAACTCCCCAGCTCTGGGGCAGTATCAGTTGGTGGCAGAGCTCTAGGAGAAAGGCTAGCCTTCTCTGTTCTGTCCTGAGTGGGAGCTCTGGGAAGGAAGGAATCCGAATCCACGGAAGATGGACTCGAGAGCCCTACTTGAAAATCTGAAGGCAGAGCTCACTTGCTCGATGTGCCTGGGCTACTGCCCTGACCCAGTGACTGTCCAATGTGGCCGCAGCTTTTGGGCAGTGTGTCTTCTCCAGGGCAGGGAGGGGTCCAATGAAAGGTTGACTTGTCCGCACTGCCGAGGGCTTTGCCAAGTCTGCGATTTGGGGCCCAATGGGAACCTGCCAAATCTCACCCTCACTAGTCCAGTGCTCAGACGTCATTTGCGCCACAGCATGGTGAGTCTCACTAGCTGTGGGGAAGACGGGCAAAAGAGAAGTTGTGTGAGGAACACCACAGGGTCCTCACTGATTCCTCTTTATCACGCCGAGAACACAAGGATCACCAAGTGCTTCCCTTGGAAACAGCCCGTGGCAAGGGCAAGGCCAAGCTTCAGGAGGCTCGCACTGCCTTAGCGACCAATGGAGACGAATGGGAAAGGGCTTCGGGCCAAGTGAGAGAAACAGAGAGCCTCCTTCAGGAGGATGAGGACATTGCGATGCATTCTTTCTGAATGGGAGGAAATGCTCCAGATCCCAAAGGATGAAGAATAGCTGTCTTGGCAAAGACTGAAGGAGGAATCCAGAGCCAATCGTGTCAAGCTGAAGGAGAGGAAGGCCAAGCTGTCCCAGGAGACACATGATGGGCCACCAATGACTTTCGAAGTGGAAGAGAAGAGTGCCAAGAGCAGGAAGGCGGGTGTGGCGCCCAAGGTGCCTTGGCTGAGATGGCATCGTGGCGCGGATAGTGACGAGGAGCTGATGCGGGCGTGGAAAGGTAGAGGAATCGGGGCGTCCCAGGAGGGGCGCAGGGGGCGGCGACGGGCTCCCTGCAGGACAACGTCTTGAAGCTGGCAGCCACGGGACTCTCCCGGGATGAGCCTGTTCAGAAGCATGTCAGAAAAGGCATGAGCAGAGAGAAGGCCACCAGAGCCCTGACTCCTTCTCTGGAAAGCCATCACAGCATCCGTGACGACCTCCTCACGGCAAAGCTGCTGACACGGCACGACGACCGCCGTGGCCTGCTCTGCAAACGCCAGGCCGCCTGTGCGCAGGGAGAAACAGCCCTGCCAGCTGTGGCCGCTGCCGCCAGGCCTCATACAGACGAGCCAGACTCTCAGGCTGCCACACGAACGTCACAGAGAGGAGGCACGTCAGCATCTGCGCAACAATTCCAACTCTCTGATATCAGGCATAACCAGGTTGCTCAGAAACACAGCCTCCCCATTCCTTCTCCCTGCCCCGAGGATTCTCATCCACAGGTGATCATCTCGAAATCACTAAGGGGGATCCGTGAGCCACAGGCCATCTGCCAGGATGGACAAGTAGCAGAGCACCTAGACAATGAAGAAGAAGACTATGTTTAGGCCCTGAAGGACCTGGACATGGCTGTTCCCAGATCGACTCCAGGCCAACTCTCGGGACAGCCCTAGAGTCAGAAGCGCCAGGCGGAAGCACATGATCCAGCACAGGAAATGGAAGAAGATCAGGATGATGAGGAAGATGAAAACAGTGAAAATCGCTGGCGTGACGACTCCCCTGAGCAGAAAGGAGGAAGCAGGGACACAGAGAGCAGCAGGGGGTGTGATGGCGAATATGGTAGTTTTCCTGATGAAGAAAGAAGTGGCATTAGACCGAGGAAATGGAACCAATATTCCTCGGATGTGCTCCAAGAGTGGGAGTAGGACGCCTCCCAGGACTTGGATTCACAATGAGGATCACTCAAGCCACTTCCCTGGGAACAAGGCTTTGGGGGCTCTGCCCATACACCTCAGCCTCTAGGCTGCTGCCGCTGCCACTGCCATCGAGTCTTATCGATGACCTTGGTAGGGGAATGGAGAAGAAGAAAGCATGTGTGGATGTTCGGCCCTCAGGTGCAATTCTGGCCTCTGGAGAATTGGGGGCTACAGGGGAAAGGAATACATAAATAAACTTTCATCGACTAAATTAATAAAGAAAAATAAGGTCAATCATCTCAAATAAAAATAAATGAAATATTTAAAAAATATTTTAATCAAAGATCAAATAAACAAAGAAATACACAAACAAGTGGGTAAAGAAAGAAATAGCTCCAAGAAGGCCGAGGTCCTTTGCCTCTAATGGCACTGGCGCCCACTGGTATCAGCAGACAATCCCTTTTCCCCTGACACTGCCAGAAGCTCTTCTCCTTTCCCGAAACTTTCCTTCAGCCCGTAGTGGAATCTCAACGATTTTCCCCTCCCAGGTGAACAATTGACTTTCCATGGCAAATGCAGCGATTTCCTAATCTTCCATCCTGGTGTGGAAAGGGAGCCTTTTGAAGCTATTCAAGAAAGAAAAATTCTGCTAATGTGCTTCAGGTGGCAAGTTTGGTCCTCCCCAATTTCTGTCCTCTTGCTGAAGGGAAGTCCTGCTTCATGCTGCTGAGTGAGGCATTTCTGTGGAAGACCCTAGTGCTAGAGAAGTCCACAATGCTAAAGCCTGGACTGACTGAATACACCTTGCAGACGCAGGAAGAGAATGCGGACGTGTTCAGGAAGGTGGTTTCGTGAAACGAATCCGTGCTGCTATTCTCCTGCCATTTGCCATCCGTGGCCTTCCTTTGATCCCACGTGCAGAGCTGGGAATCCTTTGACAGAAATGCCAAGGGAGCCGCGTGTGGACGTCAACTGAGGAATTCCCGTGAATTGGATGCAGTGACTAGAGGGAAATCGTCTTGGAACACGGAAAGATAGGAGAAGCAGAGGAGAATTTGGACAAGGTGCCCTTGCCAACAGTCCAGGCCATGGCGCCTACTTTGAAGAGGAGAGAGGACTCAGTGCTTCCAGAGCCAGAGCTGGCTTCCCCTGCCTGGGCCCCCGTCCCCATCACAGGCCAGAAAGAAGAGCGCAGGGGATTGCCCAGGGATAGAACTCTTGATCCGGAATCAGTCAATGCTCACCTCATCCTGCCTGCAGATGTCAAGAGCGTCCAGTATGGAAGTGTCCCTCAGGGCCTGCCTGACCACAAACATCGATTGGACTGTGTTCTGGCTGAATTGGGGGCAACCGGACCCTCACCTCAGGCAAACAGCATTGGGAATTGCAGGTGAGAGACAAGGTCACGTGCCACTTGGGCATGTGTCAAGATTCAGTCAGCAGAAGTGGGAACCTCCCTTTCTCTTGTGAAGATGGAAGGCTTCTGACAGCCTTGCCATCTGGAAATGGTTTCCTCCTCGGGAGGTCAGAAATAGGCTTGGCATCCAGCACGCCTTTTCCAGATGTGGACCTTTTTCCGCACTATGCAAAGGGACGCCCAAATGGAATGATGCCACAGACAGACTCCTTTCCTGCAGTGTCTTCTGGAAGTCAAGGAACAGGGACACATCCTGACTGACGTGCTTGTCCTCCCCCACATCCCCTCCGTCAAGGAAAGTCTTGCTCAGATGCTTCCATCCTGCTCTGGGAGAGTCCTTGACTTGGAACGTATTCCCTCGAGCTGGCACAAGCGGAGAAATGGTTTGACTCCAGCATCCTTTCCCATTTTTGTGTCCTGCTCCCGTTTGCCTGTCGGGGAAAGTCCATGGCCATCAGATCCAGTCCATATTTGGTGAAATCTTTGAAGGCAAGGCAAAGGTTCATTGAGGTTTTAGACAAAGTCAAGATGCATTCAGAAAGCTGCACTTTCACACAGCCCAGGAATCGAATTCTGCCCGGCGCGGACGTGTGGCATTGCAGCTGAAGAACTCCTGGGTTGATTGAGGCCCGGCGTTGCCATCCAAAGGATAGCGAGGCTCTGACAAGGGAGCGACTCGCCCACACGATCGTCTACAGGAAAAAGCGAACGCGGTGCCATGTATGCCCACCCTTTGGATTCCCTGTCCAGTGGCGGAAGTCACCGAAGTGTGACCAACAGTACATCTGCTTAACATCTTCCGTGAGCAATAACGATGGATACCCGGCAAGAAGGAGCCTTTCCTGAGCAAAAGGAGAGTAAGTCAACTCCAAGGACTGTGGTATTGGGGAAAGGGGAAGGAGGCAGTGAGAGGAGTCAAAATGACCCGTTAGGGTGGAGAGATGAGATGTAGGGAGGAGCCAGGCTGGCCCTGCCCACGCAGAGCTTCTGCTGCGATGGTGGGTGGAGTCAGGGGCGGGACTAAGCAGGGGAGGCCTCCTCCCAAGAACTCCCCAGCTCTGGGGCAGTATCAGTTGGTGGCAGAGCTCTAGGAGAAAGGCTAGCCTTCTCTGTTCTGTCCTGAGTGGGAGCTCTGGGAAGGAAGGAATCCGAATCCACGGAAGATGGACTCGAGAGCCCTACTTGAAAATCTGAAGGCAGAGCTCACTTGCTCGATGTGCCTGGGCTACTGCCCTGACCCAGTGACTGTCCAATGTGGCCGCAGCTTTTGGGCAGTGTGTCTTCTCCAGGGCAGGGAGGGGTCCAATGAAAGGTTGACTTGTCCGCACTGCCGAGGGCTTTGCCAAGTCTGCGATTTGGGGCCCAATGGGAACCTGCCAAATCTCACCCTCACTAGTCCAGTGCTCAGACGTCATTTGCGCCACAGCATGGTGAGTCTCACTAGCTGTGGGGAAGACGGGCAAAAGAGAAGTTGTGTGAGGAACACCACAGGGTCCTCACTGATTCCTCTTTATCACGCCGAGAACACAAGGATCACCAAGTGCTTCCCTTGGAAACAGCCCGTGGCAAGGGCAAGGCCAAGCTTCAGGAGGCTCGCACTGCCTTAGCGACCAATGGAGACGAATGGGAAAGGGCTTCGGGCCAAGTGAGAGAAACAGAGAGCCTCCTTCAGGTGGATGAGGACATTGCGATGCACTCCACTCTTTCTGAATGGGGGGAAATGCTCCAGATCCCAAAGGATGAAGAATAGCTGTCTTGGCAAAGACTGAAGGAGGAATCCAGAGCCAATCGTGTCAAGCTGAAGGAGAGGAAGGCCAAGCTGTCCCAGGAGACACATGATGGGCCACCAATGACTTTCGAAGTGGAAGAGAAGAGTGCCAAGAGCAGGAAGGCGGGTGTGGCGCCCAAGGTGCCTTGGCTGAGATGGCATCGTGGCGCGGATAGTGACGAGGAGCTGATGCGGGCGTGGAAAGGTAGAGGAATCGGGGCGTCCCAGGAGGGGCGCAGGGGGCGGCGACGGGCTCCCTGCAGGACAACGTCTTGAAGCTGGCAGCCACGGGACTCTCCCGGGATGAGCCTGTTCAGAAGCATGTCAGAAAAGGCATGAGCAGAGAGAAGGCCACCAGAGCCCTGACTCCTTCTCTGGAAAGCCATCACAGCATCCGTGACGACCTCCTCACGGCAAAGCTGCTGACACGGCACGACGACCGCCGTGGCCTGCTCTGCAAACGCCAGGCCGCCTGTGCGCAGGGAGAAACAGCCCTGCCAGCTGTGGCCGCTGCCGCCAGGCCTCATACAGACGAGCCAGACTCTCAGGCTGCCACACGAACGTCACAGAGAGGAGGCACGTCAGCATCTGCGCAACAATTCCAACTCTCTGATATCAGGCATAACCAGGTTGCTCAGAAACACAGCCTCCCCATTCCTTCTCCCTGCCCCGAGGATTCTCATCCACAGGTGATCATCTCGAAATCACTAAGGGGGATCCGTGAGCCACAGGCCATCTGCCAGGATGGACAAGTAGCAGAGCACCTAGACAATGAAGAAGAAGACTATGTTTAGGCCCTGAAGGACCTGGACATGGCTGTTCCCAGATCGACTCCAGGCCAACTCTCGGGACAGCCCTAGAGTCAGAAGCGCCAGGCGGAAGCACATGATCCAGCACAGGAAATGGAAGAAGATCAGGATGATGAGGAAGATGAAAACAGTGAAAATCGCTGGCGTGACGACTCCCCTGAGCAGAAAGGAGGAAGCAGGGACACAGAGAGCAGCAGGGGGTGTGATGGCGAATATGGTAGTTTTCCTGATGAAGAAAGAAGTGGCATTAGACCGAGGAAATGGAACCAATATTCCTCGGATGTGCTCCAAGAGTGGGAGTAGGACGCCTCCCAGGACTTGGATTCACAATGAGGATCACTCAAGCCACTTCCCTGGGAACAAGGCTTTGGGGGCTCTGCCCATACACCTCAGCCTCTAGGCTGCTGCCGCTGCCACTGCCATCGAGTCTTATCGATGACCTTGGTAGGGGAATGGAGAAGAAGAAAGCATGTGTGGATGTTCGGCCCTCAGGTGCAATTCTGGCCTCTGGAGAATTGGGGGCTACAGGGGAAAGGAATACATAAATAAACTTTCATCGACTAAATTAATAAAGAAAAATAAGGTCAATCATCTCAAATAAAAATAAATGAAATATTTAAAAAATATTTTAATCAAAGATCAAATAAACAAAGAAATACACAAACAAGTGGGTAAAGAAAGAAATAGCTCCAAGAAGGCCGAGGTCCTTTGCCTCTAATGGCACTGGCGCCCACTGGTATCAGCAGACAATCCCTTTTCCCCTGACACTGCCAGAAGCTCTTCTCCTTTCCCGAAACTTTCCTTCAGCCCGTAGTGGAATCTCAACGATTTTCCCCTCCCAGGTGAACAATTGACTTTCCATGGCAAATGCAGCGATTTCCTAATCTTCCATCCTGGTCTGGAAAGGGAGCCTTTTGAAGCTATTCAAGAAAGAAAAATTCTGCTAATGTGCTTCAGGTGGCAAGTTTGGTCCTCCCCAATTTCTGTCCTCTTGCTGAAGGGAAGTCCTGCTTCATGCTGCTGAGTGAGGCATTTCTGTGGAAGACCCTAGTGCTAGAGAAGTCCACAATGCTAAACCCTGGACTGACTGAATACACCTTGCAGACGCAGGAAGAGAATGCGGACGTGTTCAGGAAGGTGGTTTCGTGAAACGAATCCGTGCTGCTATTCTCCTGCCATTTGCCATCCGTGGCCTTCCTTTGATCCCACGTGCAGAGCTGGGAATCCTTTGACAGAAATGCCAAGGGAGCCGCGTGTGGACGTCAACTGAGGAATTCCCGTGAATTGGATGCAGTGACTAGAGGGAAATCGTCTTGGAACACGGAAAGATAGGAGAAGCAGAGGAGAATTTGGACAAGGTGCCCTTGCCAACACTCCAGGCCATGGCGCCTACTTTGAAGAGGAGAGAGGACTCAGTGCTTCCAGAGCCAGAGCTGGCTTCCCCTGCCTGGGCCCCCGTCCCCATCACAGGCCAGAAAGAAGAGCGCAGGGGATTGCCCAGGGATAGAACTCTTGATCCGGAATCAGTCAATGCTCACCTCATCCTGCCTGCAGATGTCAAGAGCGTCCAGTATGGAAGTGTCCCTCAGGGCCTGCCTGACCACAAACATCGACTGGACTGTGTTCTGGCTGAATTGGGGGCAACCGGACCCTCACCTCAGGCAAACAGCATTGGGCATTGCAGGTGAGAGACAAGGTCACGTGCCACTTGGGCATGTGTCAAGATTCAGTCAGCAGAAGTGGGAACCTCCCTTTCTCTTGTGAAGATGGAAGGCTTCTGACAGCCTTGCCATCTGGAAATGGTTTCCTCCTCGGGAGGTCAGAAATAGGCTTGGCATCCAGCACGCCTTTTCCAGATGTGGACCTTTTTCCGCACTATGCAAAGGGACGCCCAAATGGAATGATGCCACAGACAGACTCCTTTACTGCAGTGTCTTCTGGAAGTCAAGGAACAGGAACACATCGTGACTGACGTGCTTGTCCTCCCCCACATCCCCTCCGTCAAGGAAAGTCTTGCTCAGATGCTTCCATCCTGCTCTGGGAGAGTCCTTGACTTGGAACGTATTCCCTCGAGCTGGCACAAGCGGAGAAATGGTTTGACTCCAGCATCCTTTCCCATTTTTGTGTCCTGCTCCCGTTTGCCTGTCGGGGAAAGTCCATGGCCATCAGATCCAGTCCATATTTGGTGAAATCTTTGAAGGCAAGGCAAAGGTTCATTGAGGTTTTAGACAAAGTCAAGATGCATTCAGAAAGCTGCACTTTCACACAGCCCAGGAATCCAATTCTGCCCGGCGCGGACGTGTGGCATTGCAGCTGAAGACCTCCTGGGTTGATTGAGGCCCGGCGTTGCCATCCAAAGGATAGCGAGGCTCTGACAAGGGAGCGACTCGCCCACACGATCGTCTACAGGAAAAAGCGAACGCGGTGCCATGTATGCCCACCCTTTGGATTCCCTGTCCAGTGGCGGAAGTCACCGAAGTGTGACCAACAGTACATCTGCTTGACATCTTCCGTGAGCAATAACGATGGATACCCGGCAAGAAGGAGCCTTTCCTGAGCAAAAGGAGAGTAAGTCAACTCCAAGGACTGTGGTATTGGGGAAAGGGGAAGGAGGCAGTGAGAGGAGTCCAAATGACCTGTTAGGGTGGAGAGATGAGATGTAGGGAGGAGCCAGGTTGGCCCTGCCCACGCAGAGCTTCTGCTGCGATGGTGGGTGGAGTCAGGGGCGGGACTAAGCAGGGGAGGCCTCCTCCCAAGAACTCCCCAGCTCTGGGGCAGTATCAGTTGGTGGCAGAGCTCTAGGAGAAAGGCTAGCCTTCTCTGTTCTGTCCTGAGTGGGAGCTCTGGGAAGGAAGGAATCCGAATCCTCGGAAGAGGGACTCGAGAGCCCTACTTGAAAATCTGAAGGCAGAGCTCACTTGCTCGATGTGCCTGGGCTACTGCCCTGACCCAGTGACTGTCCAATGTGGCCGCAGCTTTTGGGCAGTGTGTCTTCTCCAGGGCAGGGAGGGGTCCAATGAAAGGTTGACTTGTCCGCACTGCCGAGGGCTTTGCCAAGTCTGCGATTTGGGGCCCAACGGGAACCTGCCAAATCTCGCCCTCACTAGTCCAGTGCTCAGACGTCATTTGCGCCACAGCATGGTGAGTCTCACTAGCTGTGGGGAAGACGGGCAAAAGAGAAGTTGTGTGAGGAACACCACAGGGTCCTCACTGATTCCTCTTTATCACACCCAGAACACAAGGATCACCAAGTGCTTCCCTTGGAAACAGCCCGTGGCAAGGGCAAGGCCAAGCTTCAGGAGGCTCGCACTGCCTTAGCGACCAAAGGAGACGAATGGGAAAGGGCTTCGGGCCAAGTGAGAGAAAGAGAGAGCCTCCTTCAGGAGGATGAGGACATTGCGATGCACTCCACTCTTTCTGAATGGGGGGAAATGCTCCAGATCCCAAAGGATGAAGAATAGCTGTCTTGGCAAAGACTGAAGGAGGAATCCAGAGCCAATCGTGTCAAGCTGAAGGAGAGCAAGGCCAAGCTGCCCCAGGAGACACATGATGGGCCACCAATGGCTTTGGAAGTGGAAGAGAAGAGTGCCAAGAGCAGGAAGGCGGGTGTGGCGCCCAAGGTGCCTTGGCTGAGATGGCATCGTGGCGCGGATAGTGACGAGGAGCTGATGCGGGCGTTGAAAGGCACAGGGATCGGGGCGTCCCAGGAGGGGCGCAGGGGGCGGCGACGGGCTCCCTGCAGGACAACGTCTTGAAGCTGGCAGCCACGGGACTCTCCCGGGATGAGCCTCTTCAGAAGCATGTCAGAAAAGGCATGAGCAGAGAGAAGGCCACCAGAGCCCTGACTCCTTCTCTGGAAATCCATCACAGCATCCGTGACGACCTCCTCACGGCAAAGCTGCTGACACGGCACGACGACCGCCGTGGCCTGCTCTCCAAACGCCAGGCCGCCTGTGCGCAGGGAGAAACAGCCCTGCCAGCTGTGGCCGCTGCCGCCAGGCCTCATATAGACGAGCCAGACTCTCAGGCTGCCACACGAACGTCACAGAGAGGAGGCACGTCAGCATCTGCGCAACAATTCCAACTCTCTGATATCAGGCATAACCAGGTTGCTCAGAAACACACCCTCCCCATTCCTTCTCCCTGCCCCGAGCATTCTCATCCACAGGTGATCATCTCGAAATCACTAAGGGGGATCCGTGAGCCACAGGCCATCTGCCAGGATGGACAAGTAGCAGAGCACCTAGACAATGAAGAAGAAGACTATGTTTAGGCCCTGAAGGACCCGGACATGGCTGTTCCCAGATCGACTCCAGGCCAACTCTCGGGACAGCCCTAGAGTCAGAAGCGCCAGGCTGAAGCACATGATCCAGCACAGGAAATGGAAGAAGATCAGGATGATGAGGAAGATGAAAACAGTGAAAATCGCTGGCGTGACGACTCCCCTGAGCAGAAAGGAGGAAGCAGGGACACAGAGAGCAGCAGGGGGTGTGATGGCGAATATGGTAGTTTTCCTGATGAGGAAAGAAGTGGCATTAGACCGAGGAAATGGAACCAATATTCCTCGGATGTGCTCCAAGAGTTGGAGTAGGACGCCTCCCAGGACTTGGATTCACAATGAGGATCACTCAAGCCACTTCCCTGGGAACAAGGCTTTGGGGGCTCTGCCCATACACCTCAGCCTCTAGGCTGCTGCCGCTGCCACTGCCATCGAGTCTTATCGATGACCTTGGTAGGGGAATGGAGAAGAAGCAAGCATGTGTGGATGTTCGGCCCTCAGGTGCAATTCTGGCCTCTGGAGAATTGGGGGCTACAGGGGAAAGGAATACATAAATAAACTTTCATCGACTAAATTAATAAAGAAAAATAAGGTCAATCATCTCAAATAAAAATAAATGAAATATTTAAAAAATATTTTAATCAAAGATCAAATAAACAAAGAAATACACAAACAAGTGGGTAAAGAAAGAAATAGCTCCAAGAAGGCCGAGGTCCTTTGCCTCTAATGGCACTGGCGCCCACTGGTATCAGCAGACAATCCCTTTTCCCCTGACACTGCCAGAAGCTCTTCTCCTTTCCCGAAACTTTCCTTCAGCCCGTAGTGGAATCTCAACGATTTTCCCCTCCCAGGTGAACAATTGACTTTCCATGGCAAATGCAGCGATTTCCTAATCTTCCATCCTGGTGAGGAAAGGGAGCCTTTTGAAGCTATTCAAGAAAGAAAAATTCTGCTAATGTGCTTCAGGTGGCAAGTTTGGTCCTCCCCAATTTCTGTCCTCTTGCTGAAGGGAAGTCCTGCTTCATGCTGCTGAGTGAGGCATTTCTGGGGAAGACCCTAGTGCTAGAGAAGTCCACAATGCTAAAGCCTGGACTGACTGAATACACCTTGCAGACGCAGGAAGAGAATGCGGACGTGTTCAGGAAGGTGGTTTCGTGAAACGAATCCGTGCTGCTATTCTCCTGCCATTTGCCATCCGTGGCCTTCCTTTGATCCCACGTGCAGAGCTGGGAATCCTTTGACAGAAATGCCAAGGGAGCCGCGTGTGGACGTCAACTGAGGAATTCCCGTGAATTGGATGCAGTGACTAGAGGGAAATCGTCTTGGAACACGGAAAGATAGGAGAAGCAGAGGAGAATTTGGACAAGGTGCCCTTGCCAACAGTCCAGGCCATGGCGCCTACTTTGAAGAGGAGAGAGGACTCAGTGCTTCCAGAGCCAGAGCTGGCTTCCCCTGCCTGGGCCCCCGTCCCCATCACAGGCCAGAAAGAAGAGCGCAGGGGATTGCCCAGGGATAGAACTCTTGATCCGGAATCAGTCAATGCTCACCTCATCCTGCCTGCAGATGTCAAGAGCGTCCAGTATGGAAGTGTCCCTCAGGGCCTGCCTGACCACAAACATCGATTGGACTGTGTTCTGGCTGAATTGGGGGCAACCGGACCCTCACCTCAGGCAAACAGCATTGGGAATTGCAGGTGAGAGACAAGGTCACGTGCCACTTGGGCATGTGTCAAGATTCAGTCAGCAGAAGTGGGAACCTCCCTTTCTCTTGTGAAGATGGAAGGCTTCTGACAGCCTTGCCATCTGGAAATGGTTTCCTCCTCGGGAGGTCAGAAATAGGCTTGGCATCCAGCACGCCTTTTCCAGATGTGGACCTTTTTCCGCACTATGCAAAGGGATGCCCAAATGGAATGATGCCACAGACAGACTCCTTTCCTGCAGTGTCTTCTGGAAGTCAAGGAACAGGAACACATCGTGACTGACGTGCTTGTCCTCCCCCACATCCCCTCCGTCAAGGAAAGTCTTGCTCAGATGCTTCCATCCTGCTCTGGGAGAGTCCTTGACTTGGAACGTATTCCCTCGAGCTGGCACAAGCGGAGAAATGGTTTGACTCCAGCATCCTTTCCCATTTTTGTGTCCTGCTCCCGTTTGCCTGTCGGGGAAAGTCCATGGCCATCAGATCCAGTCCATATTTGGTGAAATCTTTGAACGCAAGGCAAAGGTTCATTGAGGTTTTAGACAAAGTCAAGATGCATTCAGAAAGCTGCACTTTCACACAGCCCAGGAATCCAATTCTGCCCGGCGCGGACGTGTGGCATTGCAGCTGAAGAACTCCTGGGTTGATTGAGGCCCGGCGTTGCCATGCAAAGGATAGCGAGGCTCTGACAAGGGAGCGACTCGCCCACACGATCGTCTACAGGAAAAAGCGAACGCGGTGCCATGTATGCCCACCCTTTGGATTCCCTGTCCAGTGGCGGAAGTCACCGAAGTGTGACCAACAGTACATCTGCTTGACATCTTCCGTGAGCAATAACGATGGATACCCGGCAAGAAGGAGCCTTTCCTGAGCAAAAGGAGAGTAAGTCAACTCCAAGGACTGTGGTATTGGGGAAAGGGGAAGGAGGCAGTGAGAGGAGTCCAAATGACCTGTTAGGGTGGAGAGATGAGATGTAGGGAGGAGCCAGGTTGGCCCTGCCCACGCAGAGCTTCTGCTGCGATGGTGGGTGGAGTCAGGGGCGGGACTAAGCAGGGGAGGCCTCCTCCCAAGAACTCCCCAGCTCTGGGGCAGTATCAGTTGGTGGCAGAGCTCTAGGAGAAAGGCTAGCCTTCTCTGTTCTGTCCTGAGTGGGAGCTCTGGGAAGGAAGGAATCCGAATCCTCGGAAGATGGACTCGAGAGCCCTACTTGAAAATCTGAAGGCAGAGCTCACTTGCTCGATGTGCCTGGGCTACTGCCCTGACCCAGTGACTGTCCAATGTGGCCGCAGCTTTTGGGCAGTGTGTCTTCTCCAGGGCAGGGAGGGGTCCAATGAAAGGTTGACTTGTCCGCACTGCCGAGGGCTTTGCCAAGTCTGCGATTTGGGGCCCAACGGGAACCTGCCAAATCTCGCCCTCACTAGTCCAGTGCTCAGACGTCATTTGCGCCACAGCATGGTGAGTCTCACTAGCTGTGGGGAAGACGGGCAAAAGAGAAGTTGTGTGAGGAACACCACAGGGTCCTCACTGATTCCTCTTTATCACGCCCAGAACACAAGGATCACCAAGTGCTTCCCTTGGAAACAGCCCGTGGCAAGGGCAAGGCCAAGCTTCAGGAGGCTCGCACTGCCTTAGCGACCAAAGGAGACGAATGGGAAAGGGCTTCGGGCCAAGTGAGAGAAAGAGAGAGCCTCCTTCAGGAGGATGAGGACATTGCGATGCACTCCACTCTTTCTGAATGGGGGGAAATGCTCCAGATCCCAAAGGATGAAGAATAGCTGTCTTGGCAAAGACTGAAGGAGGAATCCAGAGCCAATCGTGTCAAGCTGAAGGAGAGCAAGGCCAAGCTGCCCCAGGAGACACATGATGGGCCACCAATGGCTTTGGAAGTGGAAGAGAAGAGTGCCAAGAGCAGGAAGGCGGGTGTGGCGCCCAAGGTGCCTTGGCTGAGATGGCATCGTGGCGCGGATAGTGACGAGGAGCTGATGCGGGCGTTGAAAGGCACAGGTATCGGGGCGTCCCAGGAGGGGCGCAGGGGGCGGCGACGGGCTCCCTGCAGGACAACGTCTTGAAGCTGGCAGCCACGGGACGCTCCCGGGATGAGCCTCTTCAGAAGCATGTCAGAAAAGGCATGAGCAGATAGAAGGCCACCAGAGCCCTGACTCCTTCTCTGGAAAGCCATCACAGCATCCGTGACGACCTCCTCACGGCAAAGCTGCTGACACGGCACGACGACCGCCGTGGCCTGCTCTCCAAACGCCAGGCCGCCTGTGCGCAGGGAGAAACAGCCCTGCCAGCTGTGGCCGCTGCCGCCAGGCCTCATACAGACGAGCCAGACTCTCAGGCTGTCACACGAACGTCACAGAGAGGAGGCACGTCAGCATCTGCGCAACAATTCCAACTCTCTGATATCAGGCATAACCAGGTTGCTCAGAAACACACCCTCCCCATTCCTTCTCCCTGCCCCGAGGATTCTCATCCACAGGTGATCATCTCGAAATCACTAAGGGGGATCCGTGAGCCACAGGCCATCTGCCAGGATGGACAAGTAGCAGAGCACCTAGACAATGAAGAAGAAGACTATGTTTAGGCCCTGAAGGACCTGGACATGGCTGTTCCCAGATCGACTCCAGGCCAACTCTCGGGACAGCCCTAGAGTCAGAAGCGCCAGGCGGAAGCACATGATCCAGCACAGGAAATGGAAGAAGATCAGGATGATGAGGAAGATGAAAACAGTGAAAATCGCTGGCGTGACGACTCCCCTGAGCAGAAAGGAGGAAGCAGGGACACAGAGAGCAGCAGGGGGTGTGATGGCGAATATGGTAGTTTTCCTGATGAAGAAAGAAGTGGCATTAGACCGAGGAAATGGAACCAATATTCCTCGGATGTGCTCCAAGAGTGGGAGTAGGACGCCTCCCAGGACTTGGATTCACAATGAGGATCACTCAAGCCACTTCCCTGGGAACAAGGCTTTGGGGGCTCTGCCCATACACCTCAGCCTCTAGGCTGCTGCCGCTGCCACTGCCATCGAGTCTTATCGATGACCTTGGTAGGGGAATGGAGAAGAAGAAAGCATGTGTGGATGTTCGGCCCTCAGGTGCAATTCTGGCCTCTGGAGAATTGGGGGCTACAGGGGAAAGGAATACATAAATAAACCTTCATCGACTAAATTAATAAAGAAAAATAAGGTCAATCATCTCAAATAAAAATAAATGAAATATTTAAAAAATATTTTAATCAAAGATCAAATAAACAAAGAAATACACAAACAAGTGGGTAAAGAAAGAAATAGCTCCAAGAAGGCCGAGGTCCTTTGCCTCTAATGGCACTGGCGCCCACTGGTATCAGCAGACAATCCCTTTTCCCCTGACACTGCCAGAAGCTCTTCTCCTTTCCCGAAACTTTCCTTCAGCCCGTAGTGGAATCTCAACGATTTTCCCCTCCCAGGTGAACAATTGACTTTCCATGGCAAATGCAGCGAATTCCTAATCTTCCATCCTGGTGAGGAAAGGGAGCCTTTTGAAGCTATTCAAGAAAGAAAAATTCTGCTAATGTGCTTCAGGTGGCAAGTTTGGTCCTCCCCAATTTCTGTCCTCTTGCTGAAGGGAAGTCCTGCTTCATGCTGCTGAGTGAGGCATTTCTGTGGAAGACCCTAGTGCTAGAGAAGTCCACAATGCTAAAGCCTGGACTGACTGAATACACCTTGCAGACGCAGGAAGAGAATGCGGACGTGTTCAGGAAGGTGGTTTCGTGAAACGAATCCGTGCTGCTATTCTCCTGCCATTTGCCATCCGTGGCCTTCCTTTGATCCCACGTGCAGAGCTGGGAATCCTTTGACAGAAATGCCAAGGGAGCCGCGTGTGGACGTCAACTGAGGAATTCCCGTGAATTGGATGCAGTGACTAGAGGGAAATCGTCTTGGAACACGGAAAGATAGGAGAAGCAGAGGAGAATTTGGACAAGGTGCCCTTGCCAACAGTCCAGGCCATGGCGCCTACTTTGAAGAGGAGAGAGGACTCAGTGCTTCCAGAGCCAGAGCTGGCTTCCCCTGCCTGGGCCCCCGTCCCCATCACAGGCCAGAAAGAAGAGCGCAGGGGAATGCCCAGGGATAGAACTCTTGATCCGGAATCAGTCAATGCTCACCTCATCCTGCCTGCAGATGTCAAGAGCGTCCAGTATGGAAGTGTCCCTCAAGGCCTGCCTGATCACAATCATCGATTGGACTGTGTTCTGGCTGAATTGGGGGCAACCGGACCCTCACCTCAGGCAAACAGCATTGGGAATTGCAGGTGAGAGACAAGGTCACGTGCCACTTGGGCATGTGTCAAGATTCAGTCAGCAGAAGTGGGAACCTCCCTTTCTCTTGTGAAGATGGAAGGCTTCTGACAGCCTTGCCATCTGGAAATGGTTTCCTCCTCGGGAGGTCAGAAATAGGCTTGGCATCCAGCACGCCTTTTCCAGATGTGGACCTTTTTCTGCACTATGCAAAGGGACGCCCAAATGGAATGATGCCACAGACAGACTCCTTTCCTGCAGTGTCTTCTGGAAGTCAAGGAACAGGAACACATCGTGACTGACGTGCTTGTCCTCCCCCACATCCCCTCCGTCAAGGAAAGTCTTGCTCAGATGCTTCCATCCTGCTCTGGGAGAGTCCTTGACTTGGAACGTATTCCCTCGAGCTGGCACAAGCGGAGAAATGGTTTGACTCCAGCATCCTTTCCCATTTTTGTGTCCTGCTCCCGTTTGCCTGTCGGGGAAAGTCCATGGCCATCAGATCCAGTCCATATTTGGTGAAATCTTTGAAGGCAAGGCAAAGGTTCATTGAGGTTTTAGACAAAGTCAAGATGCATTCAGAAAGCTGCACTTTCACACAGCCCAGGAATCCAATTCTGCCCGGCGCGGACGTGTGGCATTGCAGCTGAAGAACTCCTGGGTTGATTGAGGCCCGGCGTTGTCATCCAAAGGATAGCGAGGCTCTGACAAGGGAGCGACTCGCCCACACGATCGCCTACAGGAAAAAGCGAACGCGGTGCCATGTATGCCCACCCTTTGGATTCCCTGTCCAGTGGCGGAAGTCACCGAAGTGTGACCAACAGTACATCTGCTTGACATCTTCCGTGAGCAATAACGATGGATACCCGGCAAGGAGGAGCCTTTCCTGAGCAAAAGGAGAGTAAGTCAACTCCAAGGACTGTGGTATTGGGGAAAGGGGAAGGAGGCAGTGAGAGGAGTCCAAATGACCTGTTAGGGTGGAGATATGAGATGTAGGGAGGAGCCAGGTTGGCCCTGCCCACGCAGAGCTTCTGCTGCGATGGTGGGTGGAGTCAGGGGCGGGACTAAGCAGGGGAGGCCTCCTCCCAAGAACTCCCCAGCTCTGGGGCAGTATCAGTTGGTGGCAGAGCTCTAGGAGAAAGGCTAGCCTTCTCTGTTCTGTCCTGAGTGGGAGCTCTGGGAAGGAAGGAATCCGAATCCACGGAAGATGGACTCGAGAGCCCTACTTGAAAATCTGAAGGCAGAGCTCACTTGCTCGATGTGCCTGGGCTACTGCCCTGACCCAGTGACTGTCCAATGTGGCCGCAGCTTTTGGGCAGTGTGTCTTCTCCAGGGCAGGGAGGGGTCCAATGAAAGGTTGACTTGTCCGCACTGCCGAGGGCTTTGCCAAGTCTGCGATTTGGGGCCCAACGGGAACCTGCCAAATCTCGCCCTCACTAGTCCAGTGCTCAGACGTCATTTGCGCCACAGCATGGTGAGTCTCACTAGCTGTGGGGAAGACGGGCAAAAGAGAAGTTGTGTGAGGAACACCACAGGGTCCTCACTGATTCCTCTTTATCACGCCCAGAACACAAGGATCACCAAGTGCTTCCCTTGGAAACAGCCCGTGGCAAGGGCAAGGCCAATCTTCAGGAGGCTCGCACTGCCTTAGCGACCAAAGGAGACGAATGGGAAAGGGCTTCGGGCCAAGTGAGAGAAAGAGAGAGCCTCCTTCAGGAGGATGAGGACATTGCGATGCACTCCACTCTTTCTGATTGGGGGGAAATGCTCCAGATCCCAAAGGATGAAGAATAGCTGTCTTGGCAAAGACTGAAGGAGGAATCCAGAGCCAATCGTGTCAAGCTGAAGGAGAGCAAGGCCAAGCTGCCCCAGGAGACACATGATGGGCCACCAATGGCTTTGGAAGTGGAAGAGAAGAGTGCCAAGAGCAGGAAGGCGGGTGTGGCGCCCAAGGTGCCTTGGCTGAGATGGCATCGTGGCGCGGATAGTGACGAGGAGCTGATGCGGGCGTTGAAAGGCACAGGGATCGGGGCGTCCCAGGAGGGGCGCAGGGGGCGGCGACGGGCTCCCTGCAGGACAACGTCTTGAAGCTGGCAGCCACGGGACTCTCCCGGGATGAGCCTCTTCAGAAGCATGTCAGAAAAGGCATGAGCAGAGAGAAGGCCACCAGAGCCCTGACTCCTTCTCTGGAAAGCCATCACAGCATCCGTGACGACCTCCTCACGGCAAAGCTGCTGACACGGCACGACGACCGCCGTGGCCTGCTCTCCAAACGCCAGGCCGCCTGTGCGCAGGGAGAAACAGCCCTGCCAGCTGTGGCCGCTGCCGCCAGGCCTCATACAGACGAGCCAGACTCTCAGGCTGCCACACGAACGTCACAGAGAGGAGGCACGTCAGCATCTGCGCAACAATTCCAACTCTCTGATATCAGGCATAACCAGGTTGCTCAGAAACACACCCTCCCCATTCGTTCTCCCTGCCCCGAGGATTCTCATCCACAGGTGATCATCTCGAAATCACTAAGGGGGATCCGTGAGCCACAGGCCATCTGCCAGGATGGACAAGTAGCAGAGCACCTAGACAATGAAGAAGAAGACTATGTTTAGGCCCTGAAGGACCTGGACATGGCTGTTCCCAGATCGACTCCAGGCCAACTCTCGGGACAGCCCTAGAGTCAGAAGCGCCAGGCGGAAGCACATGATCCAGCACAGGAAATGGAAGAAGATCAGGATGATGAGGAAGATGAAAACAGTGAAAATCGCTGGCGTGACGACTCCCCTGAGCAGAAAGGAGGAAGCAGGGACACAGAGAGCAGCAGGGGGTGTGATGGCGAATATGGTAGTTTTCCTGATGAAGAAAGAAGTGGCATTAGACCGAGGAAATGGAACCAATATTCCTCGGATGTGCTCCAAGAGTGGGAGTAGGACGCCTCCCAGGACTTGGATTCACAATGAGGATCACTCAAGCCACTTCCCTGGGAACAAGGCTTTGGGGGCTCTGCCCATACACCTCAGCCTCTAGGCTGCTGCCGCTGCCACTGCCATCGAGTCTTATCGATGACCTTGGTAGGGGAATGGAGAAGAAGAAAGCATGTGTGGATGTTCGGCCCTCAGGTGCAATTCTGGCCTCTGGAGAATTGGGGGCTACAGGGGAAAGGAATACATAAATAAACCTTCATCGACTAAATTAATAAAGAAAAATAAGGTCAATCATCTCAAATAAAAATAAATGAAATATTTAAAAAATATTTTAATCAAAGATCAAATAAACAAAGAAATACACAAACAAGTGGGTAAAGAAAGAAATAGCTCCAAGAAGGCCGAGGTCCTTTGCCTCTAATGGCACTGGCGCCCACTGGTATCAGCAGACAATCCCTTTTCCCCTGACACTGCCAGAAGCTCTTCTCCTTTCCCGAAACTTTCCTTCAGCCCGTAGTGGAATCTCAACGATTTTCCCCTCCCAGGTGAACAATTGACTTTCCATGGCAAATGCAGCGAATTCCTAATCTTCCATCCTGGTGAGGAAAGGGAGCCTTTTGAAGCTATTCAAGAAAGAAAAATTCTGCTAATGTGCTTCAGGTGGCAAGTTTGGTCCTCCCCAATTTCTGTCCTCTTGCTGAAGGGAAGTCCTGCTTCATGCTGCTGAGTGAGGCATTTCTGGGGAAGACCCTAGTGCTAGAGAAGTCCACAATGCTAAAGCCTGGACTGACTGAATACACCTTGCAGACGCAGGAAGAGAATGCGGACGTGTTCAGGAAGGTGGTTTCGTGAAACGAATCCGTGCTGCTATTCTCCTGCCATTTGCCATCCGTGGCCTTCCTTTATTCCCACGTGCAGAGCTGGGAATCCTTTGACAGAAATGCCAAGGGAGCCGCGTGTGGACGTCAACTGAGGAATTCCCGTGAATTGGATGCAGTGACTAGAGGGAAATCGTCTTGGAACACGGAAAGATAGGAGAAGCAGAGGAGAATTTGGACAAGGTGCCCTTGCCAACAGTCCAGGCCATGGCGCCTACTTTGAAGAGGAGAGAGGACTCAGTGCTTCCAGAGCCAGAGCTGGCTTCCCCTGCCTGGGCCCCCGTCCCCATCACAGGCCAGAAAGAAGAGCGCAGGGGAATGCCCAGGGATAGAACTCTTGATCCGGAATCAGTCAATGCTCACCTCATCCTGCCTGCAGATGTCAAGAGCGTCCAGTATGGAAGTGTCCCTCAAGGCCTGCCTGATCACAATCATCGATTGGACTGTGTTCTGGCTGAATTGGGGGCAACCGGACCCTCACCTCAGGCAAACAGCATTGGGAATTGCAGGTGAGAGACAAGGTCACGTGCCACTTGGGCATGTGTCAAGATTCAGTCAGCAGAAGTGGGAACCTCCCTTTCTCTTGTGAAGATGGAAGGCTTCTGACAGCCTTGCCATCTGGAAATGGTTTCCTCCTCGGGAGGTCAGAAATAGGCTTGGCATCCAGCACGCCTTTTCCAGATGTGGACCTTTTTCTGCACTATGCAAAGGGACGCCCAAATGGAATGATGCCACAGACAGACTCCTTTCCTGCAGTGTCTTCTGGAAGTCAAGGAACAGGAACACATCGTGACTGACGTGCTTGTCCTCCCCCACATCCCCTTCGTCAAGGAAAGTCTTGCTCAGATGCTTCCATCC
Organism: Notamacropus eugenii; assembly: GCF_028372415.1. Taxonomy (NCBI): domain Eukaryota; kingdom Metazoa; phylum Chordata; class Mammalia; order Diprotodontia; family Macropodidae; genus Notamacropus; species Notamacropus eugenii. Next base: position 357,314 of record NW_027325111.1, read on the forward strand.
TGCTCTGGGAGAGTCCTTGACTTGGAACGTATTCCCTCGAGCTGGCACAAGCGGAGAAATGGTTTGACTCCAGCATCCTTTCCCATTTTTGTGTCCTGCTCCCGTTTGCCTGTCGGGGAAAGTCCATGGCCATCAGATCCAGTCCATATTTGGTGAAATCTTTGAAGGCAAGGCAAAGGTTCATTGAGGTTTTAGACAAAGTCAAGATGCATTCAGAAAGCTGCACTTTCACACAGCCCAGGAATCCAATTCTGCCCGGCGCGGACGTGTGGCATTGCAGCTGAAGAACTCCTGGGTTGATTGAGGCCCGGCGTTGTCATCCAAAGGATAGCGAGGCTCTGACAAGGGAGCGACTCGCCCACACGATCGCCTACAGGAAAAAGCGAACGCGGTGCCATGTATGCCCACCCTTTGGATTCCCTGTCCAGTGGCGGAAGTCACCGAAGTGTGACCAACAGTACATCTGCTTGACATCTTCCGTGAGCAATAACGATGGATACCCGGCAAGAAGGAGCCTTTCCTGAGCAAAAGGAGAGTAAGTCAACTCCAAGGACTGTGGTATTGGGGAAAGGGGAAGGAGGCAGTGAGAGGAGTCCAAATGACCTGTTAGGGTGGAGAGATGAGATGTAGGGAGGAGCCAGGTTGGCCCTGCCCACGCAGAGCTTCTGCTGCGATGGTGGGTGGAGTCAGGGGCGGGACTAAGCAGGGGAGGCCTCCTACCAAGAACTCCCCAGCTCTGGGGCAGTATCAGTTGGTGGCAGAGCTCTAGGAGAAAGGCTAGCCTTCTCTGTTCTGTCCTGAGTGGGAGCTCTGGGAAGGAAGGAATCCGAATCCTCGGAAGAGGGACTCGAGAGCCCTACTTGAAAATCTGAAGGCAGAGCTCACTTGCTCGATGTGCCTGGGCTACTGCCCTGACCCAGTGACTGTCCAATGTGGCCGCAGCTTTTGGGCAGTGTGTCTTCTCCAGGGCAGGGAGGGGTCCAATGAAAGGTTGACTTGTCCGCACTGCCGAGGGCTTTGCCAAGTCTGCGATTTGGGGCCCAACGGGAACCTGCCAAATCTCGCCCTCACTAGTCCAGTGCTCAGACGTCATTTGCGCCACAGCATGGTGAGTCTCACTAGCTGTGGGGAAGACGGGCAAAAGAGAAGTTGTGTGAGGAACACCACAGGGTCCTCACTGATTCCTCTTTATCACACCCAGAACACAAGGATCACCAAGTGCTTCCCTTGGAAACAGCCCGTGGCAAGGGCAAGGCCAAGCTTCAGGAGGCTCGCACTGCCTTAGCGACCAAAGGAGACGAATGGGAAAGGGCTTCGGGCCAAGTGAGAGAAACAGAGAGCCTCCTTCAGGAGGATGAGGACATTGCGATGCACTCCACTCTTTCTGAATGGGGGGAAATGCTCCAGATCCCAAAGGATGAAGAGTAGCTGTCTTGGCAAAGACTGAAGGAGGAATCCAGAGCCAATCGTGTCAAGCTGAAGGAGAGCAAGGCCAAGCTGCCCCAGGAGACACATGATGGGTCACCAATGGCTTTGGAAGTGGAAGAGAGGAGTGCCAAGAGCAGGAAGGCGGGTGTGGCGCCCAAGGTGCCTTGGCTGAGATGGCATCGTGGCGCGGATAGTGACGAGGAGCTGATGCGGGCGTGGAAAGGCACAGGGATCGCGGCGTCCCAGGAGGGGCGCAGGGGGCGGCGACGGGCTCCCTGCAGGACAACGTCTTGAAGCTGGCAGCCACGGGACGCTCCCGGGATGAGCCTCTTCAGAAGCATGTCAGAAAAGGCATGAGCAGAGAGAAGGCCACCAGAGCCCTGACTCCTTCTCTGGAAAGCCATCACAGCATCCGTGACGACCTCCTCACGGCAAAGCTGCTGACACGGCACGACGACCGCCGTGGCCTGCTCTCCAAACGCCAGGCCGCCTGTGCGCAGGGAGAAACAGCCCTGCCAGCTGTGGCCGCTGCCGCCAGGCCTCATACAGACGAGCCAGACCCCCAGGCTGCCACACGAACGTCACAGAGAGGAGGCACGTCAGCATCTGCGCCACAATTCCAACTCTGTGATATCAGGCATAACCAGGTTGCTCAGAAACACACCCTCCCCATTCCTTCTCCCTGCCCCGAGCATTCTCATCCACAGGTGATCATCTCGAAATCACTAAGGGGGATCCGTGAGCCACAGGCCATCTGCCAGGATGGACAAGTAGCAGAGCACCTAGACAATGAAGAAGAAGACTATGTTTAGGCCCTGAAGGACCTGGACATGGCTGTTCCCAGATCGACTCCAGGCCAACTCTCGGGACAGCCCTAGAGTCAGAAGCGCCAGGCGGAAGCACATGATCCAGCACAGGAAATGGAAGAAGATCAGGATGATGAGGAAGATGAAAACAGTGAAAATCGCTGGCGTGACGACTCCCCTGAGCAGAAAGGAGGAAGCAGGGACACAGAGAGCAGCAGGGGGTGTGATGGCGAATATGGTAGTTTTCCTGATGAGGAAAGAAGTGGCATTAGACCGAGGAAATGGAACCAATATTCCTCGGATGTGCTCCAAGAGTTGGAGTAGGACGCCTCCCAGGACTTGGATTCACAATGAGGATCACTCAAGCCACTTCCCTGGGAACAAGGCTTTGGGGGCTCTGCCCATACACCTCAGCCTCTAGGCTGCTGCCGCTGCCACTGCCATCGAGTCTTATCGATGACCTTGGTAGGGGAATGGAGAAGAAGCAAGCATGTGTGGATGTTCGGCCCTCAGGTGCAATTCTGGCCTCTGGAGAACTGGGGGCTACAGGGGAAAGGAATACATAAATAAACTTTCATCGACTAAATTAATAAAGAAAAATAAGGTCAATCATCTCAAATAAAAATAAATGAAATATTTAAAAAATATTTTAATCAAAGATCAAATAAACAAAGAAATACACAAACAAGTGGGTAAAGAAAGAAATAGCTCCAAGAAGGCCGAGGTCCTTTGCCTCTAATGGCACTGGCGCCCACTGGTATCAGCAGACAATCCCTTTTCCCCTGACACTGCCAGAAGCTCTTCTCCTTTCCCGAAACTTTCCTTCAGCCCGTAGTGGAATCTCAACGATTTTCCCCTCCCAGGTGAACAATTGACTTTCCAAGGCAAATGCAGCGAATTCCTAATCTTCCATCCTGGTGAGGAAAGGGAGCCTTTTGAAGCTATTCAAGAAAGAAAAATTCTGCTAATGTGCTTCAGGTGGCAAGTTTGGTCCTCCCCAATTTCTGTCCTCTTGCTGAAGGGAAGTCCTGCTTCATGCTGCTGAGTGAGGCATTTCTGGGGAAGACCCTAGTGCTAGAGAAGTCCACAATGCTAAAGCCTGGACTGACTGAATACACCTTGCAGACGCAGGAAGAGAATGCGGACGTGTTCAGGAAGGTGGTTTCGTGAAACGAATCCGTGCTGCTATTCTCCTGCCATTTGCCATCCGTGGCCTTCCTTTGATCCCACGTGCAGAGCTGGGAATCCTTTGACAGAAATGCCAAGGGAGCCGCGTGTGGACGTCAACTGAGGAATTCCCGTGAATTGGATGCAGTGACTAGAGGGAAATCGTCTTGGAACACGGATAGATAGGAGAAGCAGAGGAGAATTTGGACAAGGTGCCCTTGCCAACAGTCCAGGTCATGGCGCCTACTTTGAAGAGGAGAGAGGACTCAGTGCTTCCAGAGCCAGAGCTGGCTTCCCCTGCCTGGGCCCCCGTCCCCATCACAGGCCAGAAAGAAGAGCGCAGGGGATTGCCCAGGGATAGAACTCTTGATCCGGAATCAGTCAATGCTCACCTCATCCTGCCTGCAGATGTCAAGAGCGTCCAGTATGGAAGTGTCCCTCAGGGCCTGCCTGACCACAAACATCGATTGGACTGTGTTCTGGCTGAATTGGGGGCAACCGGACCCTCACCTCAGGCAAACAGCATTGGGAATTGCAGGTGAGAGACAAGGTCACGTGCCACTTGGGCATGTGTCAAGATTCAGTCAGCAGAAGTGGGAACCTCCCTTTCTCTTGTGAAGATGGAAGGCTTCTGACAGCCTTGCCATCTGGAAATGGTTTCCTCCTCGGGAGGTCAGAAATAGGCTTGGCATCCAGCACGCCTTTTCCAGATGTGGACCTTTTTCCGCACTATGCAAAGGGACGCCCAAATGGAATGATGCCACAGACAGACTCCTTTCCTGCAGTGTCTTCTGGAAGTCAAGGAACAGGAACACATCGTGACTGACGTGCTTGTCCTCCCCCACATCCCCTCCGTCAAGGAAAGTCTTGCTCAGATGCTTCCATCCTGCTCTGGGAGAGTCCTTGACTTGGAACGTATTCCCTCGAGCTGGCACAAGCGGAGAAATGGTTTGACTCCAGCATCCTTTCCCATTTTTGTGTCCTGCTCCCGTTTGCCTGTCGGGGAAAGTCCATGGCCATCAGATCCAGTCCATATTTGGTGAAATCTTTGAACGCAAGGCAAAGGTTCATTGAGGTTTTAGACAAAGTCAAGATGCATTCAGAAAGCTGCACTTTCACACAGCCCAGGAATCCAATTCTGCCCGGCGCGGACGTGTGGCATTGCAGCTGAAGAACTCCTGGGTTGATTGAGGCCCGGCGTTGCCATGCAAAGGATAGCGAGGCTCTGACAAGGGAGCGACTCGCCCACACGATCGTCTACAGGAAAAAGCGAACGCGGTGCCATGTATGCCCACCCTTTGGATTCCCTGTCCAGTGGCGGAAGTCACCGAAGTGTGACCAACAGTACATCTGCTTGACATCTTCCGTGAGCAATAACGATGGATACCCGGCAAGAAGGAGCCTTTCCTGAGCAAAAGGAGAGTAAGTCAACTCCAAGGACTGTGGTATTGGGGAAAGGGGAAGGAGGCAGTGAGAGGAGTCCAAATGACCTGTTAGGGTGGAGAGATGAGATGTAGGGAGGAGCCAGGTTGGCCCTGCCCACGCAGAGCTTCTGCTGCGATGGTGGGTGGAGTCAGGGGCGGGACTAAGCAGGGGAGGCCTCCTCCCAAGAACTCCCCAGCTCTGGGGCAGTATCAGTTGGTGGCAGAGCTCTAGGAGAAAGGCTAGCCTTCTCTGTTCTGTCCTGAGTGGGAGCTCTGGGAAGGAAGGAATCCGAATCCTCGGAAGATGGACTCGAGAGCCCTACTTGAAAATCTGAAGGCAGAGCTCACTTGCTCGATGTGCCTGGGCTACTGCCCTGACCCAGTGACTGTCCAATGTGGCCGCAGCTTTTGGGCAGTGTGTCTTCTCCAGGGCAGGGAGGGGTCCAATGAAAGGTTGACTTGTCCGCACTGCCGAGGGCTTTGCCAAGTCTGCGATTTGGGGCCCAACGGGAACCTGCCAAATCTCGCCCTCACTAGTCCAGTGCTCAGACGTCATTTGCGCCACAGCATGGTGAGTCTCACTAGCTGTGGGGAAGACGGGCAAAAGAGAAGTTGTGTGAGGAACACCACAGGGTCCTCACTGATTCCTCTTTATCACGCCCAGAACACAAGGATCACCAAGTGCTTCCCTTGGAAACAGCCCGTGGCAAGGGCAAGGCCAAGCTTCAGGAGGCTCGCACTGCCTTAGCGACCAAAGGAGACGAATGGGAAAGGGCTTCGGGCCAAGTGAGAGAAAGAGAGAGCCTCCTTCAGGAGGATGAGGACATTGCGATGCACTCCACTCTTTCTGAATGGGGGGAAATGCTCCAGATCCCAAAGGATGAAGAATAGCTGTCTTGGCAAAGACTGAAGGAGGAATCCAGAGCCAATCGTGTCAAGCTGAAGGAGAGCAAGGCCAAGCTGCCCCAGGAGACACATGATGGGCCACCAATGGCTTTGGAAGTGGAAGAGAAGAGTGCCAAGAGCAGGAAGGCGGGTGTGGCGCCCAAGGTGCCTTGGCTGAGATGGCATCGTGGCGCGGATAGTGACGAGGAGCTGATGCGGGCGTTGAAAGGCACAGGTATCGGGGCGTCCCAGGAGGGGCGCAGGGGGCGGCGACGGGCTCCCTGCAGGACAACGTCTTGAAGCTGGCAGCCACGGGACGCTCCCGGGATGAGCCTCTTCAGAAGCATGTCAGAAAAGGCATGAGCAGATAGAAGGCCACCAGAGCCCTGACTCCTTCTCTGGAAAGCCATCACAGCATCCGTGACGACCTCCTCACGGCAAAGCTGCTGACACGGCACGACGACCGCCGTGGCCTGCTCTCCAAACGCCAGGCCGCCTGTGCGCAGGGAGAAACAGCCCTGCCAGCTGTGGCCGCTGCCGCCAGGCCTCATACAGACGAGCCAGACTCTCAGGCTGTCACACGAACGTCACAGAGAGGAGGCACGTCAGCATCTGCGCAACAATTCCAACTCTCTGATATCAGGCATAACCAGGTTGCTCAGAAACACACCCTCCCCATTCCTTCTCCCTGCCCCGAGGATTCTCATCCACAGGTGATCATCTCGAAATCACTAAGGGGGATCCGTGAGCCACAGGCCATCTGCCAGGATGGACAAGTAGCAGAGCACCTAGACAATGAAGAAGAAGACTATGTTTAGGCCCTGAAGGACCTGGACATGGCTGTTCCCAGATCGACTCCAGGCCAACTCTCGGGACAGCCCTAGAGTCAGAAGCGCCAGGCGGAAGCACATGATCCAGCACAGGAAATGGAAGAAGATCAGGATGATGAGGACGATGAAAACAGTGAAAATCGCTGGCGTGACGACTCCCCTGAGCAGAAAGGAGGAAGCAGGGACACAGAGAGCAGCAGGGGGTGTGATGGCGAATATGGTAGTTTTCCTGATGAAGAAAGAAGTGGCATTAGACCGAGGAAATGGAACCAATATTCCTCGGATGTGCTCCAAGAGTGGGAGTAGGACGCCTCCCAGGACTTGGATTCACAATGAGGATCACTCAAGCCACTTCCCTGGGAACAAGGCTTTGGGGGCTCTGCCCATACACCTCAGCCTCTAGGCTGCTGCCGCTGCCACTGCCATCGAGTCTTATCGATGACCTTGGTAGGGGAATGGAGAAGAAGAAAGCATGTGTGGATGTTCGGCCCTCAGGTGCAATTCTGGCCTCTGGAGAATTGGGGGCTACAGGGGAAAGGAATACATAAATAAACCTTCATCGACTAAATTAATAAAGAAAAATAAGGTCAATCATCTCAAATAAAAATAAATGAAATATTTAAAAAATATTTTAATCAAAGATCAAATAAACAAAGAAATACACAAACAAGTGGGTAAAGAAAGAAATAGCTCCAAGAAGGCCGAGGTCCTTTGCCTCTAATGGCACTGGCGCCCACTGGTATCAGCAGACAATCCCTTTTCCCCTGACACTGCCAGAAGCTCTTCTCCTTTCCCGAAACTTTCCTTCAGCCCGTAGTGGAATCTCAACGATTTTCCCCTCCCAGGTGAACAATTGACTTTCCATGGCAAATGCAGCGATTTCCTAATCTTCCATCCTGGTGAGGAAAGGGAGCCTTTTGAAGCTATTCAAGAAAGAAAAATTCTGCTAATGTGCTTCAGGTGGCAAGTTTGGTCCTCCCCAATTTCTGTCCTCTTGCTGAAGGGAAGTCCTGCTTCATGCTGCTGAGTGAGGCATTTCTGTGGAAGACCCTAGTGCTAGAGAAGTCCACAATGCTAAAGCCTGGACTGACTGAATACACCTTGCAGACGCAGGAAGAGAATGCGGACGTGTTCAGGAAGGTGGTTTCGTGAAACGAATCCGTGCTGCTATTCTCCTGCCATTTGCCATCCGTGGCCTTCCTTTGATCCCACGTGCAGAGCTGGGAATCCTTTGACAGAAATGCCAAGGGAGCCGCGTGTGGACGTCAACTGAGGAATTCCCGTGAATTGGATGCAGTGACTAGAGGGAAATCGTCTTGGAACACGGAAAGATAGGAGAAGCAGAGGAGAATTTGGACAAGGTGCCCTTGCCAACAGTCCAGGCCATGGCGCCTACTTTGAAGAGGAGAGAGGACTCAGTGCTTCCAGAGCCAGAGCTGGCTTCCCCTGCCTGGGCCCCCGTCCCCATCACAGGCCAGAAAGAAGAGCGCAGGGGAATGCCCAGGGATAGAACTCTTGATCCGGAATCAGTCAATGCTCACCTCATCCTGCCTGCAGATGTCAAGAGCGTCCAGTATGGAAGTGTCCCTCAAGGCCTGCCTGATCACAATCATCGATTGGACTGTGTTCTGGCTGAATTGGGGGCAACCGGACCCTCACCTCAGGCAAACAGCATTGGGAATTGCAGGTGAGAGACAAGGTCACGTGCCACTTGGGCATGTGTCAAGATTCAGTCAGCAGAAGTGGGAACCTCCCTTTCTCTTGTGAAGATGGAAGGCTTCTGACAGCCTTGCCATCTGGAAATGGTTTCCTCCTCGGGAGGTCAGAAATAGGCTTGGCATCCAGCACGCCTTTTCCAGATGTGGACCTTTTTCCGCACTATGCAAAGGGACGCCCAAATGGAATGATGCCACAGACAGACTCCTTTCCTGCAGTGTCTTCTGGAAGTCAAGGAACAGGAACACATCGTGACTGACGTGCTTGTCCTCCCCCACATCCCCTCCGTCAAGGAAAGTCTTGCTCAGATGCTTCCATCCTGCTCTGGGAGAGTCCTTGACTTGGAACGTATTCCCTCGAGCTGGCACAAGCGGAGAAATGGTTTGACTCCAGCATCCTTTCCCATTTTTGTGTCCTGCTCCCGTTTGCCTGTCGGGGAAAGTCCATGGCCATCAGATCCAGTCCATATTTGGTGAAATCTTTGAACGCAAGGCAAAGGTTCATTGAGGTTTTAGACAAAGTCAAGATGCATTCAGAAAGCTGCACTTTCACACAGCCCAGGAATCCAATTCTGCCCGGCGCGGACGTGTGGCATTGCAGCTGAAGAACTCCTGGGTTGATTGAGGCCCGGCGTTGCCATGCAAAGGATAGCGAGGCTCTGACAAGGGAGCGACTCGCCCACACGATCGTCTACAGGAAAAAGCGAACGCGGTGCCATGTATGCCCACCCTTTGGATTCCCTGTCCAGTGGCGGAAGTCACCGAAGTGTGACCAACAGTACATCTGCTTGACATCTTCCGTGAGCAATAACGATGGATACCCGGCAAGAAGGAGCCTTTCCTGAGCAAAAGGAGAGTAAGTCAACTCCAAGGACTGTGGTATTGGGGAAAGGGGAAGGAGGCAGTGAGAGGAGTCCAAATGACCTGTTAGGGTGGAGAGATGAGATGTAGGGAGGAGCCAGGTTGGCCCTGCCCACGCAGAGCTTCTGCTGCGATGGTGGGTGGAGTCAGGGGCGGGACTAAGCAGGGGAGGCCTCCTCCCAAGAACTCCCCAGCTCTGGGGCAGTATCAGTTGGTGGCAGAGCTCTAGGAGAAAGGCTAGCCTTCTCTGTTCTGTCCTGAGTGGGAGCTCTGGGAAGGAAGGAATCCGAATCCTCGGAAGATGGACTCGAGAGCCCTACTTGAAAATCTGAAGGCAGAGCTCACTTGCTCGATGTGCCTGGGCTACTGCCCTGACCCAGTGACTGTCCAATGTGGCCGCAGCTTTTGGGCAGTGTGTCTTCTCCAGGGCAGGGAGGGGTCCAATGAAAGGTTGACTTGTCCGCACTGCCGAGGGCTTTGCCAAGTCTGCGATTTGGGGCCCAACGGGAACCTGCCAAATCTCGCCCTCACTAGTCCAGTGCTCAGACGTCATTTGCGCCACAGCATGGTGAGTCTCACTAGCTGTGGGGAAGACGGGCAAAAGAGAAGTTGTGTGAGGAACACCACAGGGTCCTCACTGATTCCTCTTTATCACGCCCAGAACACAAGGATCACCAAGTGCTTCCCTTGGAAACAGCCCGTGGCAAGGGCAAGGCCAAGCTTCAGGAGGCTCGCACTGCCTTAGCGACCAAAGGAGACGAATGGGAAAGGGCTTCGGGCCAAGTGAGAGAAAGAGAGAGCCTCCTTCAGGAGGATGAGGACATTGCGATGCACTCCACTCTTTCTGAATGGGGGGAAATGCTCCAGATCCCAAAGGATGAAGAATAGCTGTCTTGGCAAAGACTGAAGGAGGAATCCAGAGCCAATCGTGTCAAGCTGAAGGAGAGCAAGGCCAAGCTGCCCCAGGAGACACATGATGGGCCACCAATGGCTTTGGAAGTGGAAGAGAAGAGTGCCAAGAGCAGGAAGGCGGGTGTGGCGCCCAAGGTGCCTTGGCTGAGATGGCATCGTGGCGCGGATAGTGACGAGGAGCTGATGCGGGCGTTGAAAGGCACAGGTATCGGGGCGTCCCAGGAGGGGCGCAGGGGGCGGCGAAGGGCTCCCTGCAGGACAACGTCTTGAAGTTGGCAGCCACGGGACGCTCCCGGGATGAGCCTCTTCAGAAGCATGTCAGAAAAGGCATGAGCAGATAGAAGGCCACAAGAGCCCTGACTCCTTCTCTGGAAAGCCATCACAGCATCCGTGACGACCTCCTCACGGCAAAGCTGCTGACACGGCACGACGACCGCCGTGGCCTGCTCTCCAAACGCCAGGCCGCCTGTGCGCAGGGAGAAACAGCCCTGCCAGCTGTGGCCGCTGCCGCCAGGCCTCATACAGACGAGCCAGACTCTCAGGCTGTCACACGAACGTCACAGAGAGGAGGCACGTCAGCATCTGCGCAACAATTCCAACTCTCTGATATCAGGCATAACCAGGTTGCTCAGAAACACACCCTCCCCATTCCTTCTCCCTGCCCCGAGCATTCTCATCCACAGGTGATCATCTCGAAATCACTAAGGGGGATCCGTGAGCCACAGGCCATCTGCCAGGATGGACAAGTAGCAGAGCACCTAGACAATGAAGAAGAAGACTATGTTTAGGCCCTGAAGGACCTGGACATGGCTGTTCCCAGATCGACTCCAGGCCAACTCTCGGGACAGCCCTAGAGTCAGAAGCGCCAGGCGGAAGCACATGATCCAGCACAGGAAATGGAAGAAGATCAGGATGATGAGGACGATGAAAACAGTGAAAATCGCTGGCGTGACGACTCCCCTGAGCAGAAAGGAGGAAGCAGGGACACAGAGAGCAGCAGGGGGTGTGATGGCGAATATGGTAGTTTTCCTGATGAAGAAAGAAGTGGCATTAGACCGAGGAAATGGAACCAATATTCCTCGGATGTGCTCCAAGAGTGGGAGTAGGACGCCTCCCAGGACTTGGATTCACAATGAGGATCACTCAAGCCACTTCCCTGGGAACAAGGCTTTGGGGGCTCTGCCCATACACCTCAGCCTCTAGGCTGCTGCCGCTGCCACTGCCATCGAGTCTTATCGATGACCTTGGTAGGGGAATGGAGAAGAAGAAAGCATGTGTGGATGTTCGGCCCTCAGGTGCAATTCTGGCCTCTGGAGAATTGGGGGCTACAGGGGAAAGGAATACATAAATAAACCTTCATCGACTAAATTAATAAAGAAAAATAAGGTCAATCATCTCAAATAAAAATAAATGAAATATTTAAAAAATATTTTAATCAAAGATCAAATAAACAAAGAAATACACAAACAAGTGGGTAAAGAAAGAAATAGCTCCAAGAAGGCCGAGGTCCTTTGCCTCTAATGGCACTGGCGCCCACTGGTATCAGCAGACAATCCCTTTTCCCCTGACACTGCCAGAAGCTCTTCTCCTTTCCCGAAACTTTCCTTCAGCCCGTAGTGGAATCTCAACGATTTTCCCCTCCCAGGTGAACAATTGACTTTCCATGGCAAATGCAGCGAATTCCTAATCTTCCATCCTGGTGAGGAAAGGGAGCCTTTTGAAGCTATTCAAGAAAGAAAAATTCTGCTAATGTGCTTCAGTTGGCAAGTTTGGTCCTCCCCAATTTCTGTCCTCTTGCTGAAGGGAAGTCCTGCTTCATGCTGCTGAGTGAGGCATTTCTGGGGAAGACCCTAGTGCTAGAGAAGTCCACAATGCTAAAGCCTGGACTGACTGAATACACCTTGCAGACGCAGGAAGAGAATGCGGACGTGTTCAGGAAGGTGGTTTCGTGAAACGAATCCGTGCTGCTATTCTCCTGCCATTTGCCATCCGTGGCCTTCCTTTGATCCCACGTGCAGAGCTGGGAATCCTTTGACAGAAATGCCAAGGGAGCCGCGTGTGGACGTCAACTGAGGAATTCCCGTGAATTGGATGCAGTGACTAGAGGGAAATCGTCTTGGAACACGGAAAGATAGGAGAAGCAGAGGAGAATTTGGACAAGGTGCCCTTGCCAACAGTCCAGGCCATGGCGCCTACTTTGAAGAGGAGAGAGGACTCAGTGCTTCCAGAGCCAGAGCTGGCTTCCCCTGCCTGGGCCCCCGTCCCCATCACAGGCCAGAAAGAAGAGCGCAGGGGAATGCCCAGGGATAGAACTCTTGATCCGGAATCAGTCAATGCTCACCTCATCCTGCCTGCAGATGTCAAGAGCGTCCAGTATGGAAGTGTCCCTCAAGGCCTGCCTGATCACAATCATCGATTGGACTGTGTTCTGGCTGAATTGGGGGCAACCGGACCCTCACCTCAGGCAAACAGCATTGGGAATTGCAGGTGAGAGACAAGGTCACGTGCCACTTGGGCATGTGTCAAGATTCAGTCAGCAGAAGTGGGAACCTCCCTTTCTCTTGTGAAGATGGAAGGCTTCTGACAGCCTTGCCATCTGGAAATGGTTTCCTCCTCGGGAGGTCAGAAATAGGCTTGGCATCCAGCACGCCTTTTCCAGATGTGGACCTTTTTCTGCACTATGCAAAGGGACGCCCAAATGGAATGATGCCACAGACAGACTCCTTTCCTGCAGTGTCTTCTGGAAGTCAAGGAACAGGAACACATCGTGACTGACGTGCTTGTCCTCCCCCACATCCCCTTCGTCAAGGAAAGTCTTGCTCAGATGCTTCCATCCTGCTCTGGGAGAGTCCTTGACTTGGAACGTATTCCCTCGAGCTGGCACAAGCGGAGAAATGGTTTGACTCCAGCATCCTTTCCCATTTTTGTGTCCTGCTCCCGTTTGCCTGTCGGGGAAAGTCCATGGCCATCAGATCCAGTCCATATTTGGTGAAATCTTTGAAGGCAAGGCAAAGGTTCATTGAGGTTTTAGACAAAGTCAAGATGCATTCAGAAAGCTGCACTTTCACACAGCCCAGGAATCCAATTCTGCCCGGCGCGGACGTGTGGCATTGCAGCTGAAGAACTCCTGGGTTGATTGAGGCCCGGCGTTGTCATCCAAAGGATAGCGAGGCTCTGACAAGGGAGCGACTCGCCCACACGATCGCCTACAGGAAAAAGCGAACGCGGTGCCATGTATGCCCACCCTTTGGATTCCCTGTCCAGTGGCGGAAGTCACCGAAGTGTGACCAACAGTACATCTGCTTGACATCTTCCGTGAGCAATAACGATGGATACCCGGCAAGAAGGAGCCTTTCCTGAGCAAAAGGAGAGTAAGTCAACTCCAAGGACTGTGGTATTGGGGAAAGGGGAAGGAGGCAGTGAGAGGAGTCCAAATGACCTGTTAGGGTGGAGAGATGAGATGTAGGGAGGAGCCAGGTTGGCCCTGCCCACGCAGAGCTTCTGCTGCGATGGTGGGTGGAGTCAGGGGCGGGACTAAGCAGGGGAGGCCTCCTACCAAGAACTCCCCAGCTCTGGGGCAGTATCAGTTGGTGGCAGAGCTCTAGGAGAAAGGCTAGCCTTCTCTGTTCTGTCCTGAGTGGGAGCTCTGGGAAGGAAGGAATCCGAATCCTCGGAAGAGGGACTCGAGAGCCCTACTTGAAAATCTGAAGGCAGAGCTCACTTGCTCGATGTGCCTGGGCTACTGCCCTGACCCAGTGACTGTCCAATGTGGCCGCAGCTTTTGGGCAGTGTGTCTTCTCCAGGGCAGGGAGGGGTCCAATGAAAGGTTGACTTGTCCGCACTGCCGAGGGCTTTGCCAAGTCTGCGATTTGGGGCCCAACGGGAACCTGCCAAATCTCGCCCTCACTAGTCCAGTGCTCAGACGTCATTTGCGCCACAGCATGGTGAGTCTCACTAGCTGTGGGGAAGACGGGCAAAAGAGAAGTTGTGTGAGGAACACCACAGGGTCCTCACTGATTCCTCTTTATCACACCCAGAACACAAGGATCACCAAGTGCTTCCCTTGGAAACAGCCCGTGGCAAGGGCAAGGCCAAGCTTCAGGAGGCTCGCACTGCCTTAGCGACCAAAGGAGACGAATGGGAAAGGGCTTCGGGCCAAGTGAGAGAAACAGAGAGCCTCCTTCAGGAGGATGAGGACATTGCGATGCACTCCACTCTTTCTGAATGGGGGGAAATGCTCCAGATCCCAAAGGATGAAGAGTAGCTGTCTTGGCAAAGACTGAAGGAGGAATCCAGAGCCAATCGTGTCAAGCTGAAGGAGAGCAAGGCCAAGCTGCCCCAGGAGACACATGATGGGTCACCAATGGCTTTGGAAGTGGAAGAGAGGAGTGCCAAGAGCAGGAAGGCGGGTGTGGCGCCCAAGGTGCCTTGGCTGAGATGGCATCGTGGCGCGGATAGTGACGAGGAGCTGATGCGGGCGTGGAAAGGCACAGGGATCGCGGCGTCCCAGGAGGGGCGCAGGGGGCGGCGACGGGCTCCCTGCAGGACAACGTCTTGAAGCTGGCAGCCACGGGACGCTCCCGGGATGAGCCTCTTCAGAAGCATGTCAGAAAAGGCATGAGCAGAGAGAAGGCCACCAGAGCCCTGACTCCTTCTCTGGAAAGCCATCACAGCATCCGTGACGACCTCCTCACGGCAAAGCTGCTGACACGGCACGACGACCGCCGTGGCCTGCTCTCCAAACGCCAGGCCGCCTGTGCGCAGGGAGAAACAGCCCTGCCAGCTGTGGCCGCTGCCGCCAGGCCTCATACAGACGAGCCAGACCCCCAGGCTGCCACACGAACGTCACAGAGAGGAGGCACGTCAGCATCTGCGCCACAATTCCAACTCTGTGATATCAGGCATAACCAGGTTGCTCAGAAACACACCCTCCCCATTCCTTCTCCCTGCCCCGAGCATTCTCATCCACAGGTGATCATCTCGAAATCACTAAGGGGGATCCGTGAGCCACAGGCCATCTGCCAGGATGGACAAGTAGCAGAGCACCTAGACAATGAAGAAGAAGACTATGTTTAGGCCCTGAAGGACCTGGACATGGCTGTTCCCAGATCGACTCCAGGCCAACTCTCGGGACAGCCCTAGAGTCAGAAGCGCCAGGCGGAAGCACATGATCCAGCACAGGAAATGGAAGAAGATCAGGATGATGAGGAAGATGAAAACAGTGAAAATCGCTGGCGTGACGACTCCCCTGAGCAGAAAGGAGGAAGCAGGGACACAGAGAGCAGCAGGGCGTGTGATGGCGAATATGGTAGTTTTCCTGATGAGGAAAGAAGTGGCATTAGACCGAGGAAAGGGAACCAATATTCCTCGGATGTGCTCCAAGAGTTGGAGTAGGACGCCTCCCAGGACTTGGATTCACAATGAGGATCACTCAAGCCACTTCCCTGGGACCAAGGCTTTGGGGGCTCTGCCCATACACCTCAGCCTCTAGGCTGCTGCCGCTGCCACTGCCATCGAGTCTTATCGATGACCTTGGTAGGGGAATGGAGAAGAAGCAAACATGTGTGGATGTTCGGCCCTCAGGTGCAATTCTGGCCTCTGGAGAACTGGGGGCTACAGGGGAAAGGAATACATAAATAAACTTTCATCGACTAAATTAATAAAGAAAAATAAGGTCAATCATCTCAAATAAAAATAAATGAAATATTTAAAAAATATTTTAATCAAAGATCAAATAAACAAAGAAATACACAAACAAGTGGGTAAAGAAAGAAATAGCTCCAAGAAGGCCGAGGTCCTTTGCCTCTAATGGCACTGGCGCCCACTGGTATCAGCAGACAATCCCTTTTCCCCTGACACTGCCAGAAGCTCTTCTCCTTTCCCGAAACTTTCCTTCAGCCCGTAGTGGAATCTCAACGATTTTCCCCTCCCAGGTGAAAAATTGACTTTCCATGGCAAATGCAGCGAATTCCTAATCTTCCATCCTGGTGAGGAAAGGGAGCCTTTTGAAGCTATTCAAGAAAGAAAAATTCTGCTAATGTGCTTCAGGTGGCAAGTTTGGTCCTCCCCAATTTCTGTCCTCTTGCTGAAGGGAAGTCCTGCTTCATGCTGCTGAGTGAGGCATTTCTGGGGAAGACCCTAGTGCTAGAGAAGTCCACAATGCTAAAGCCTGGACTGACTGAATACACCTTGCAGACGCAGGAAGAGAATGCGGACGTGTTCAGGAAGGTGGTTTCGTGAAACGAATCCGTGCTGCTATTCTCCTGCCATTTGCCATCCGTGGCCTTCCTTTGATCCCACGTGCAGAGCTGGGAATCCTTTGACAGAAATGCCAAGGGAGCCACGTGTGGACGTCAACTGAGGAATTCCCGTGAATTGGATGCAGTGACTAGAGGGAAATCGTCTTGGAACACGGAAAGATAGGAGAAGCAGAGGAGAATTTGGACAAGGTGCCCTTGCCAACAGTCCAGGCCATGGCGCCTACTTTGAAGAGGAGAGAGGACTCAGTGCTGCCAGAGCCAGAGCTGGCTTCCCCTGCCTGGGCCCCCGTCCCCATCACAGGCCAGAAAGAAGAGCGCAGGGGATTGCCCAGGGATAGAACTCTTGATCCGGAATCAGTCAATGCTCACCTCATCCTGCCTGCAGATGTCAAGAGCGTCCAGTATGGAAGTGTCCCTCAAGGCCTGCCTGACCACAAACATCGATTGGACTGTGTTCTGGCTGAATTGGGGGCAACCGGACCCTCACCTCAGGCAAACAGCATTGGGAATTGCAGGTGAGAGACAAGGTCACGTGCCACTTGGGCATGTGTCAAGATTCAGTCAGCAGAAGTGGGAACCTCCCTTTCTCTTGTGAAGATGGAAGGCTTCTGACAGCCTTGCCATCTGGAAATGGTTTCCTCCTCGGGAGGTCAGAAATAGGCTTGGCATCCAGCACGCCTTTTCCAGATGTGGACCTTTTTCCGCACTATGCAAAGGGACGCCCAAATGGAATGATGCCACAGACAGACTCCTTTCCTGCAGTGTCTTCTGGAAGTCAAGGAACAGGAACACATCGTGACTGACGTGCTTGTCCTCCCCCACATCCCCTCCGTCAAGGAAAGTCTTGCTCAGATGCTTCCATCCTGCTCTGGGAGAGTCCTTGACTTGGAACGTATTCCCTCGAGCTGGCACAAGCGGAGAAATGGTTTGACTCCAGCATCCTTTCCCATTTTTGTGTCCTGCTCCCGTTTGCCTGTCGGGGAAAGTCCATGGCCATCAGATCCAGTCCATATTTGGTGAAATCTTTGAAGGCAAGGCAAAGGTTCATTGAGGTTTTAGACAAAGTCAAGATGCATTCAGAAAGCTGCACTTTCACACAGCCCAGGAATCCAATTCTGCCCGCCGCGCACGTGTGGCATTGCAGCTGAAGAACTCCTGGGTTGATTGAGGCCCGGCGTTGCCATCCAAAGGATAGCGTGGCTCTGACAAGGGAGCGACTCGCCCACACGATCGTCTACAGGAAAAAGCGAACGCGGTGCCATGTATGCCCACCCTTTGGATTCCCTGTCCAGTGGCGGAAGTCACCGAAGTGTGACCAACAGTACATCTGCTTGACATCTTCCGTGAGCAATAACGATGGATACCCGGCAAGAAGGAGCCTTTCCTGAGCAAAAGGAGAGTAAGTCAACTCCAAGGACTGTGGTATTGGGGAAAGGGGAAGGAGGCAGTGAGAGGAGTCCAAATGACCTGTTAGGGTGGAGAGATGAGATGTAGGGAGGAGCCAGGTTGGCCCTGCCCACGCAGAGCTTCTGCTGCGATGGTGGGTGGAGTCAGGGGCGGGACTAAGCAGGGGAGGCCTCCTCCCAAGAACTCCCCAGCTCTGGGGCAGTATCAGTTGGTGGCAGAGCTCTAGGAGAAAGGCTAGCCTTCTCTGTTCTGTCCTGAGTGGGAGCTCTGGGAAGGAAGGAATCCGAATCCTCGGAAGATGGACTCGAGAGCCCTACTTGAAAATCTGAAGGCAGAGCTCACTTGCTCGATGTGCCTGGGCTACTGCCCTGACCCAGTGACTGTCCAATGTGGCCGCAGCTTTTGGGCAGTGTGTCTTCTCCAGGGCAGGGAGGGGTCCAATGAAAGGTTGACTTGTCCGCACTGCCGAGGGCTTTGCCAAGTCTGCGATTTGGGGCCCAACGGGAACCTGCCAAATCTCGCCCTCACTAGTCCAGTGCTCAGACGTCATTTGCGCCACAGCATGGTGAGTCTCACTAGCTGTGGGGAAGACGGGCAAAAGAGAAGTTGTGTGAGGAACACCACAGGGTCCTCACTGATTCCTCTTTATCACGCCCAGAACACAAGGATCACCAAGTGCTTCCCTTGGAAACAGCCCGTGGCAAGGGCAAGGCCAATCTTCAGGAGGCTCGCACTGCCTTAGCGACCAAAGGAGACGAATGGGAAAGGGCTTCGGGCCAAGTGAGAGAAAGAGAGAGCCTCCTTCAGGAGGATGAGGACATTGCGATGCACTCCACTCTTTCTGAATGGGGGGAAATGCTCCAGATCCCAAAGGATGAAGAATAGCTGTCTTGGCAAAGACTGAAGGAGGAATCCAGAGCCAATCGTGTCAAGCTGAAGGAGAGCAAGGCCAAGCTGCCCCAGGAGACACATGATGGGCCACCAATGGCTTTGGAAGTGGAAGAGAAGAGTGCCAAGAGCAGGAAGGCGGGTGTGGCGCCCAAGGTGCCTTGGCTGAGATGGCATCGTGGCGCGGATAGTGACGAGGAGCTGATGCGGGCGTTGAAAGGCACAGGGATCGGGGCGTCCCAGGAGGGGCGCAGGGGGCGGCGACGGGCTCCCTGCAGGACAACGTCTTGAAGCTGGCAGCCACGGGACTCTCCCGGGATGAGCCTGTTCAGAAGCATGTCAGAAAAGGCATGAGCAGAGAGAAGGCCACCAGAGCCCTGACTCCTTCTCTGGAAAGCCATCACAGCATCCGTGACGACCTCCTCACGGCAAAGCTGCTGACACGGCACGACGACCGCCGTGGCCTGCTCTCCAAACGCCAGGCCGCCTGTGCGCAGGGAGAAACAGCCCTGCCAGCTGTGGCCGCTGCCGCCAGGCCTCATACAGACGAGCCAGACTCTCAGGCTGCCACACGAACGTCACAGAGAGGAGGCACGTCAGCATCTGCGCAACAATTCCAACTCTCTGATATCAGGCATAACCAGGTTGCTCAGAAACACACCCTCCCCATTCCTTCTCCCTGCCCCGAGCATTCTCATCCACAGGTGATCATCTCGAAATCACTAAGGGGGATCCGTGAGCCACAGGCCATCTGCCAGGATGGACAAGTAGCAGAGCACCTAGTCAATGAAGAAGAAGACTATGTTTAGGCCCTGAAGGACCTGGACATGGCTGTTCCCAGATCGACTCCAGGCCAACTCTCGGGACAGCCCTAGAGTCAGAAGCGCCAGGCGGAAGCACATGATCCAGCACAGGAAATGGAAGTAGATCAGGATGATGAGGAAGATGAAAACAGTGAAAATCGCTGGCGTGACGACTCCCCTGAGCAGAAAGGAGGAAGCAGGGACACAGAGAGCAGCAGGGGGTGTGATGGCGAATATGGTAGTTTTCCTGATGAGGAAAGAAGTGGCATTAGACCGAGGAAATGGAACCAATATTCCTCGGATGTGCTCCAAGAGTTGGAGTAGGACGCCTCCCAGGACTTGGATTCACAATGAGGATCACTCAAGCCACTTCCCTGGGAACAAGGCTTTGGGGGCTCTGCCCATACACCTCAGCCTCTAGGCTGCTGCCGCTGCCACTGACATCGAGTCTTATCGATGACCTTGGTAGGGGAATGGAGAAGAAGAAAGCATGTGTGGATGCTCGGCCCTCAGGTGCAATTCTGGCCTCTGGAGAACTGGGGGCTACAGGGGAAAGGAATACATAAATAAACTTTCATCGACTAAATTAATAAAGAAAAATAAGGTCAATCATCTCAAATAAAAATAAATGAAATATTTAAAAAATATTTTAATCAAAGATCAAATAAACAAAGAAATACACAAACAAGTGGGTAAAGAAAGAAATAGCTCCAAGAAGGCCGAGGTCCTTTGCCTCTAATGGCACTGGCGCCCACTGGTATCAGCAGACAATCCCTTTTCCCCTGACACTGCCAGAAGCTCTTCTCCTTTCCCGAAACTTTCCTTCAGCCCGTAGTGGAATCTCAACGATTTTCCCCTCCCAGGTGAACAATTGACTTTCCATGGCAAATGCAGCGATTTCCTAATCTTCCATCCTGGTGAGGAAAGGGAGCCTTTTGAAGCTATTCAAGAAAGAAAAATTCTGCTAATGTGCTTCAGGTGGCAAGTTTGGTCCTCCCCAATTTCTGTCCTCTTGCTGAAGGGAAGTCCTGCTTCATGCTGCTGAGTGAGGCATTTCTGTGGAAGACCCTAGTGCTAGAGAAGTCCACAATGCTAAAGCCTGGACTGACTGAATACACCTTGCAGACGCAGGAAGAGAATGCGGACGTGTTCAGGAAGGTGGTTTCGTGAAACGAATCCGTGCTGCTATTCTCCTGCCATTTGCCATCCGTGGCCTTCCTTTGATCCCACGTGCAGAGCTGGGAATCCTTTGACAGAAATGCCAAGGGAGCCGCGTGTGGACGTCAACTGAGGAATTCCCGTGAATTGGATGCAGTGACTAGAGGGAAATCGTCTTGGAACACGGATAGATAGGAGAAGCAGAGGAGAATTTGGACAAGGTGCCCTTGCCAACAGTCCAGGTCATGGCGCCTACTTTGAAGAGGAGAGAGGACTCAGTGCTTCCAGAGCCAGAGCTGGCTTCCCCTGCCTGGGCCCCCGTCCCCATCACAGGCCAGAAAGAAGAGCGCAGGGGAATGCCCAGGGATAGAACTCTTGATCCGGAATCAGTCAATGCTCACCTCATCCTGCCTGCAGATGTCAAGAGCGTCCAGTATGGAAGTGTCCCTCAGGGCCTGCCTGACCACAAACATCGATTGGACTGTGTTCTGGCTGAATTGGGGGCAACCGGACCCTCACCTCAGGCAAACAGCATTGGGAATTGCAGGTGAGAGACAAGGTCACGTGCCACTTGGGCATGTGTCAAGATTCAGTCAGCAGAAGTGGGAACCTCCCTTTCTCTTGTGAAGATGGAAGGCTTCTGACAGCCTTGCCATCTGGAAATGGTTTCCTCCTCGGGAGGTCAGAAATAGGCTTGGCATCCAGCACGCCTTTTCCAGATGTGGACCTTTTTCCGCACTATGCAAAGGGACGCCCAAATGGAATGATGCCACAGACAGACTCCTTTCCTGCAGTGTCTTCTGGAAGTCAAGGAACAGGAACACATCGTGACTGACGTGCTTGTCCTCCCCCACATCCCCTCCGTCAAGGAAAGTCTTGCTCAGATGCTTCCATCCTGCTCTGGGAGAGTCCTTGACTTGGAACGTATTCCCTCGAGCTGGCACAAGCGGAGAAATGGTTTGACTCCAGCATCCTTTCCCATTTTTGTGTCCTGCTCCCGTTTGCCTGTCGGGGAAAGTCCATGGCCATCAGATCCAGTCCATATTTGGTGAAATCTTTGAACGCAAGGCAAAGGTTCATTGAGGTTTTAGACAAAGTCAAGATGCATTCAGAAAGCTGCACTTTCACACAGCCCAGGAATCCAATTCTGCCCGGCGCGGACGTGTGGCATTGCAGCTGAAGAACTCCTGGGTTGATTGAGGCCCGGCGTTGCCATGCAAAGGATAGCGAGGCTCTGACAAGGGAGCGACTCGCCCACACGATCGTCTACAGGAAAAAGCGAACGCGGTGCCATGTATGCCCACCCTTTGGATTCCCTGTCCAGTGGCGGAAGTCACCGAAGTGTGACCAACAGTACATCTGCTTGACATCTTCCGTGAGCAATAACGATGGATACCCGGCAAGAAGGAGCCTTTCCTGAGCAAAAGGAGAGTAAGTCAACTCCAAGGACTGTGGTATTGGGGAAAGGGGAAGGAGGCAGTGAGAGGAGTCCAAATGACCTGTTAGGGTGGAGAGATGAGATGTAGGGAGGAGCCAGGTTGGCCCTGCCCACGCAGAGCTTCTGCTGCGATGGTGGGTGGAGTCAGGGGCGGGACTAAGCTGGGGAGGCCTCCTCCCAAGAACTCCCCAGCTCTGGGGCAGTATCAGTTGGTGGCAGAGCTCTAGGAGAAAGGCTAGC
The DNA here is from genome assembly GCF_028372415.1 of Notamacropus eugenii. Taxonomy (NCBI): domain Eukaryota; kingdom Metazoa; phylum Chordata; class Mammalia; order Diprotodontia; family Macropodidae; genus Notamacropus; species Notamacropus eugenii. The sequence goes on from NW_027325111.1 coordinate 379,536, forward strand.
CTTCTCTGTTCTGTCCTGAGTGGGAGCTCTGGGAAGGAAGGAATCCGAATCCTCGGAAGATGGACTCGAGAGCCCTACTTGAAAATCTGAAGGCAGAGCTCACTTGCTCGATGTGCCTGGGCTACTGCCCTGACCCAGTGACTGTCCAATGTGGCCGCAGCTTTTGGGCAGTGTGTCTTCTCCAGGGCAGGGAGGGGTCCAATGAAAGGTTGACTTGTCCGCACTGCCGAGGGCTTTGCCAAGTCTGCGATTTGGGGCCCAACGGGAACCTGCCAAATCTCGCCCTCACTAGTCCAGTGCTCAGACGTCATTTGCGCCACAGCATGGTGAGTCTCACTAGCTGTGGGGAAGACGGGCAAAAGAGAAGTTGTGTGAGGAACACCACAGGGTCCTCACTGATTCCTCTTTATCACGCCCAGAACACAAGGATCACCAAGTGCTTCCCTTGGAAACAGCCCGTGGCAAGGGCAAGGCCAAGCTTCAGGAGGCTCGCACTGCCTTAGCGACCAAAGGAGACGAATGGGAAAGGGCTTCGGGCCAAGTGAGAGAAAGAGAGAGCCTCCTTCAGGAGGATGAGGACATTGCGATGCACTCCACTCTTTCTGAATGGGGGGAAATGCTCCAGATCCCAAAGGATGAAGAATAGCTGTCTTGGCAAAGACTGAAGGAGGAATCCAGAGCCAATCGTGTCAAGCTGAAGGAGAGCAAGGCCAAGCTGCCCCAGGAGACACATGATGGGCCACCAATGGCTTTGGAAGTGGAAGAGAAGAGTGCCAAGAGCAGGAAGGCGGGTGTGGCGCCCAAGGTGCCTTGGCTGAGATGGCATCGTGGCGCGGATAGTGACGAGGAGCTGATGCGGGCGTTGAAAGGCACAGGTATCGGGGCGTCCCAGGAGGGGCGCAGGGGGCGGCGACGGGCTCCCTGCAGGACAACGTCTTGAAGCTGGCAGCCACGGGACGCTCCCGGGATGAGCCTCTTCAGAAGCATGTCAGAAAAGGCATGAGCAGATAGAAGGCCACCAGAGCCCTGACTCCTTCTCTGGAAAGCCATCACAGCATCCGTGACGACCTCCTCACGGCAAAGCTGCTGACACGGCACGACGACCGCCGTGGCCTGCTCTCCAAACGCCAGGCCGCCTGTGCGCAGGGAGAAACAGCCCTGCCAGCTGTGGCCGCTGCCGCCAGGCCTCATACAGACGAGCCAGACTCTCAGGCTGTCACACGAACGTCACAGAGAGGAGGCACGTCAGCATCTGCGCAACAATTCCAACTCTCTGATATCAGGCATAACCAGGTTGCTCAGAAACACACCCTCCCCATTCCTTCTCCCTGCCCCGAGGATTCTCATCCACAGGTGATCATCTCGAAATCACTAAGGGGGATCCGTGAGCCACAGGCCATCTGCCAGGATGGACAAGTAGCAGAGCACCTAGACAATGAAGAAGAAGACTATGTTTAGGCCCTGAAGGACCTGGACATGGCTGTTCCCAGATCGACTCCAGGCCAACTCTCGGGACAGCCCTAGAGTCAGAAGCGCCAGGCGGAAGCACATGATCCAGCACAGGAAATGGAAGAAGATCAGGATGATGAGGAAGATGAAAACAGTGAAAATCGCTGGCGTGACGACTCCCCTGAGCAGAAAGGAGGAAGCAGGGACACAGAGAGCAGCAGGGGGTGTGATGGCGAATATGGTAGTTTTCCTGATGAAGAAAGAAGTGGCATTAGACCGAGGAAATGGAACCAATATTCCTCGGATGTGCTCCAAGAGTGGGAGTAGGACGCCTCCCAGGACTTGGATTCACAATGAGGATCACTCAAGCCACTTCCCTGGGAACAAGGCTTTGGGGGCTCTGCCCATACACCTCAGCCTCTAGGCTGCTGCCGCTGCCACTGCCATCGAGTCTTATCGATGACCTTGGTAGGGGAATGGAGAAGAAGAAAGCATGTGTGGATGTTCGGCCCTCAGGTGCAATTCTGGCCTCTGGAGAATTGGGGGCTACAGGGGAAAGGAATACATAAATAAACCTTCATCGACTAAATTAATAAAGAAAAATAAGGTCAATCATCTCAAATAAAAATAAATGAAATATTTAAAAAATATTTTAATCAAAGATCAAATAAACAAAGAAATACACAAACAAGTGGGTAAAGAAAGAAATAGCTCCAAGAAGGCCGAGGTCCTTTGCCTCTAATGGCACTGGCGCCCACTGGTATCAGCAGACAATCCCTTTTCCCCTGACACTGCCAGAAGCTCTTCTCCTTTCCCGAAACTTTCCTTCAGCCCGTAGTGGAATCTCAACGATTTTCCCCTCCCAGGTGAACAATTGACTTTCCATGGCAAATGCAGCGATTTCCTAATCTTCCATCCTGGTGAGGAAAGGGAGCCTTTTGAAGCTATTCAAGAAAGAAAAATTCTGCTAATGTGCTTCAGGTGGCAAGTTTGGTCCTCCCCAATTTCTGTCCTCTTGCTGAAGGGAAGTCCTGCTTCATGCTGCTGAGTGAGGCATTTCTGTGGAAGACCCTAGTGCTAGAGAAGTCCACAATGCTAAAGCCTGGACTGACTGAATACACCTTGCAGACGCAGGAAGAGAATGCGGACGTGTTCAGGAAGGTGGTTTCGTGAAACGAATCCGTGCTGCTATTCTCCTGCCATTTGCCATCCGTGGCCTTCCTTTGATCCCACGTGCAGAGCTGGGAATCCTTTGACAGAAATGCCAAGGGAGCCGCGTGTGGACGTCAACTGAGGAATTCCCGTGAATTGGATGCAGTGACTAGAGGGAAATCGTCTTGGAACACGGAAAGATAGGAGAAGCAGAGGAGAATTTGGACAAGGTGCCCTTGCCAACAGTCCAGGCCATGGCGCCTACTTTGAAGAGGAGAGAGGACTCAGTGCTTCCAGAGCCAGAGCTGGCTTCCCCTGCCTGGGCCCCCGTCCCCATCACAGGCCAGAAAGAAGAGCGCAGGGGAATGCCCAGGGATAGAACTCTTGATCCGGAATCAGTCAATGCTCACCTCATCCTGCCTGCAGATGTCAAGAGCGTCCAGTATGGAAGTGTCCCTGAAGGCCTGCCTGATCACAATCATCGATTGGACTGTGTTCTGGCTGAATTGGGGGCAACCGGACCCTCACCTCAGGCAAACAGCATTGGGAATTGCAGGTGAGAGACAAGGTCACGTGCCACTTGGGCATGTGTCAAGATTCAGTCAGCAGAAGTGGGAACCTCCCTTTCTCTTGTGAAGATGGAAGGCTTCTGACAGCCTTGCCATCTGGAAATGGTTTCCTCCTCGGGAGGTCAGAAATAGGCTTGGCATCCAGCACGCCTTTTCCAGATGTGGACCTTTTTCTGCACTATGCAAAGGGACGCCCAAATGGAATGATGCCACAGACAGACTCCTTTCCTGCAGTGTCTTCTGGAAGTCAAGGAACAGGAACACATCGTGACTGACGTGCTTGTCCTCCCCCACATCCCCTCCGTCAAGGAAAGTCTTGCTCAGATGCTTCCATCCTGCTCTGGGAGAGTCCTTGACTTGGAACGTATTCCCTCGAGCTGGCACAAGCGGAGAAATGGTTTGACTCCAGCATCCTTTCCCATTTTTGTGTCCTGCTCCCGTTTGCCTGTCGGGGAAAGTCCATGGCCATCAGATCCAGTCCATATTTGGTGAAATCTTTGAAGGCAAGGCAAAGGTTCATTGAGGTTTTAGACAAAGTCAAGATGCATTCAGAAAGCTGCACTTTCACACAGCCCAGGAATCCAATTCTGCCCGGCGCGGACGTGTGGCATTGCAGCTGAAGAACTCCTGGGTTGATTGAGGCCCGGCGTTGTCATCCAAAGGATAGCGAGGCTCTGACAAGGGAGCGACTCGCCCACACGATCGCCTACAGGAAAAAGCGAACGCGGTGCCATGTATGCCCACCCTTTGGATTCCCTGTCCAGTGGCGGAAGTCACCGAAGTGTGACCAACAGTACATCTGCTTGACATCTTCCGTGAGCAATAACGATGGATACCCGGCAAGGAGGAGCCTTTCCTGAGCAAAAGGAGAGTAAGTCAACTCCAAGGACTGTGGTATTGGGGAAAGGGGAAGGAGGCAGTGAGAGGAGTCCAAATGACCTGTTAGGGTGGAGATATGAGATGTAGGGAGGAGCCAGGTTGGCCCTGCCCACGCAGAGCTTCTGCTGCGATGGTGGGTGGAGTCAGGGGCGGGACTAAGCAGGGGAGGCCTCCTCCCAAGAACTCCCCAGCTCTGGGGCAGTATCAGTTGGTGGCAGAGCTCTAGGAGAAAGGCTAGCCTTCTCTGTTCTGTCCTGAGTGGGAGCTCTGGGAAGGAAGGAATCCGAATCCACGGAAGATGGACTCGAGAGCCCTACTTGAAAATCTGAAGGCAGAGCTCACTTGCTCGATGTGCCTGGGCTACTGCCCTGACCCAGTGACTGTCCAATGTGGCCGCAGCTTTTGGGCAGTGTGTCTTCTCCAGGGCAGGGAGGGGTCCAATGAAAGGTTGACTTGTCCGCACTGCCGAGGGCTTTGCCAAGTCTGCGATTTGGGGCCCAACGGGAACCTGCCAAATCTCGCCCTCACTAGTCCAGTGCTCAGACGTCATTTGCGCCACAGCATGGTGAGTCTCACTAGCTGTGGGGAAGACGGGCAAAAGAGAAGTTGTGTGAGGAACACCACAGGGTCCTCACTGATTCCTCTTTATCACGCCCAGAACACAAGGATCACCAAGTGCTTCCCTTGGAAACAGCCCGTGGCAAGGGCAAGGCCAATCTTCAGGAGGCTCGCACTGCCTTAGCGACCAAAGGAGACGAATGGGAAAGGGCTTCGGGCCAAGTGAGAGAAAGAGAGAGCCTCCTTCAGGAGGATGAGGACATTGCGATGCACTCCACTCTTTCTGATTGGGGGGAAATGCTCCAGATCCCAAAGGATGAAGAATAGCTGTCTTGGCAAAGACTGAAGGAGGAATCCAGAGCCAATCGTGTCAAGCTGAAGGAGAGCAAGGCCAAGTTGCCCCAGGAGACACATGATGGGCCACCAATGGCTTTGGAAGTGGAAGAGAAGAGTGCCAAGAGCAGGAAGGCGGGTGTGGCGCCCAAGGTGCCTTGGCTGAGATGGCATCGTGGCGCGGATAGTGACGAGGAGCTGATGCGGGCGTTGAAAGGCACAGGGATCGGGGCGTCCCAGGAGGGGCGCAGGGGGCGGCGACGGGCTCCCTGCAGGACAACGTCTTGAAGCTGGCAGCCACGGGACTCTCCCGGGATGAGCCTCTTCAGAAGCATGTCAGAAAAGGCATGAGCAGAGAGAAGGCCACCAGAGCCCTGACTCCTTCTCTGGAAAGCCATCACAGCATCCGTGACGACCTCCTCACGGCAAAGCTGCTGACACGGCACGACGACCGCCGTGGCCTGCTCTCCAAACGCCAGGCCGCCTGTGCGCAGGGAGAAACAGCCCTGCCAGCTGTGGCCGCTGCCGCCAGGCCTCATACAGACGAGCCAGACCCCCAGGCTGCCACACGAACGTCACAGAGAGGAGGCACGTCAGCATCTGCGCCACAATTCCAACTCTGTGATATCAGGCATAACCAGGTTGCTCAGAAACACACCCTCCCCATTCCTTCTCCCTGCCCCGAGGATTCTCATCCACAGGTGATCATCTCGAAATCACTAAGGGGGATCCGTGAGCCACAGGCCATCTGCCAGGATGGACAAGTAGCAGAGCACCTAGACAATGAAGAAGAAGACTATGTTTAGGCCCTGAAGGACCTGGACATGGCTGTTCCCAGATCGACTCCAGGCCAACTCTCGGGACAGCCCTAGAGTCAGAAGCGCCAGGCGGAAGCACATGATCCAGCACAGGAAATGGAAGAAGATCAGGATGATGAGGAAGATGAAAACAGTGAAAATCGCTGGCGTGACGACTCCCCTGAGCAGAAAGGAGGAAGCAGGGACACAGAGAGCAGCAGGGGGTGTGATGGCGAATATGGTAGTTTTCCTGATGAAGAAAGAAGTGGCATTAGACCGAGGAAATGGAACCAATATTCCTCGGATGTGCTCCAAGAGTGGGAGTAGGACGCCTCCCAGGACTTGGATTCACAATGAGGATCACTCAAGCCACTTCCCTGGGAACAAGGCTTTGGGGGCTCTGCCCATACACCTCAGCCTCTAGGCTGCTGCCGCTGCCACTGCCATCGAGTCTTATCGATGACCTTGGTAGGGGAATGGAGAAGAAGAAAGCATGTGTGGATGTTCGGCCCTCAGGTGCAATTCTGGCCTCTGGAGAATTGGGGGCTACAGGGGAAAGGAATACATAAATAAACCTTCATCGACTAAATTAATAAAGAAAAATAAGGTCAATCATCTCAAATAAAAATAAATGAAATATTTAAAAAATATTTTAATCAAAGATCAAATAAACAAAGAAATACACAAACAAGTGGGTAAAGAAAGAAATAGCTCCAAGAAGGCCGAGGTCCTTTGCCTCTAATGGCACTGGCGCCCACTGGTATCAGCAGACAATCCCTTTTCCCCTGACACTGCCAGAAGCTCTTCTCCTTTCCCGAAACTTTCCTTCAGCCCGTAGTGGAATCTCAACGATTTTCCCCTCCCAGGTGAACAATTGACTTTCCATGGCAAATGCAGCGATTTCCTAATCTTCCATCCTGGTGAGGAAAGGGAGCCTTTTGAAGCTATTCAAGAAAGAAAAATTCTGCTAATGTGCTTCAGGTGGCAAGTTTGGTCCTCCCCAATTTCTGTCCTCTTGCTGAAGGGAAGTCCTGCTTCATGCTGCTGAGTGAGGCATTTCTGTGGAAGACCCTAGTGCTAGAGAAGTCCACAATGCTAAAGCCTGGACTGACTGAATACACCTTGCAGACGCAGGAAGAGAATGCGGACGTGTTCAGGAAGGTGGTTTCGTGAAACGAATCCGTGCTGCTATTCTCCTGCCATTTGCCATCCGTGGCCTTCCTTTATTCCCACGTGCAGAGCTGGGAATCCTTTGACAGAAATGCCAAGGGAGCCGCGTGTGGACGTCAACTGAGGAATTCCCGTGAATTGGATGCAGTGACTAGAGGGAAATCGTCTTGGAACACGGAAAGATAGGAGAAGCAGAGGAGAATTTGGACAAGGTGCCCTTGCCAACAGTCCAGGCCATGGCGCCTACTTTGAAGAGGAGAGAGGACTCAGTGCTTCCAGAGCCAGAGCTGGCTTCCCCTGCCTGGGCCCCCGTCCCCATCACAGGCCAGAAAGAAGAGCGCAGGGGAATGCCCAGGGATAGAACTCTTGATCCGGAATCAGTCAATGCTCACCTCATCCTGCCTGCAGATGTCAAGAGCGTCCAGTATGGAAGTGTCCCTCAAGGCCTGCCTGACCACAAACATCGATTGGACTGTGTTCTGGCTGAATTGGGGGCAACCGGACCCTCACCTCAGGCAAACAGCATTGGGAATTGCAGGTGAGAGACAAGGTCACGTGCCACTTGGGCATGTGTCAAGATTCAGTCAGCAGAAGTGGGAACCTCCCTTTCTCTTGTGAAGATGGAAGGCTTCTGACAGCCTTGCCATCTGGAAATGGTTTCCTCCTCGGGAGGTCAGAAATAGGCTTGGCATCCAGCACGCCTTTTCCAGATGTGGACCTTTTTCCGCACTATGCAAAGGGACGCCCAAATGGAATGATGCCACAGACAGACTCCTTTCCTGCAGTGTCTTCTGGAAGTCAAGGAACAGGAACACATCGTGACTGACGTGCTTGTCCTCCCCCACATCCCCTTCGTCAAGGAAAGTCTTGCTCAGATGCTTCCATCCTGCTCTGGGAGAGTCCTTGACTTGGAACGTATTCCCTCGAGCTGGCACAAGCGGAGAAATGGTTTGACTCCAGCATCCTTTCCCATTTTTGTGTCCTGCTCCCGTTTGCCTGTCGGGGAAAGTCCATGGCCATCAGATCCAGTCCATATTTGGTGAAATCTTTGAAGGCAAGGCAAAGGTTCATTGAGGTTTTAGACAAAGTCAAGATGCATTCAGAAAGCTGCACTTTCACACAGCCCAGGAATCCAATTCTGCCCGGCGCGGACGTGTGGCATTGCAGCTGAAGAACTCCTGGGTTGATTGAGGCCCGGCGTTGTCATCCAAAGGATAGCGAGGCTCTGACAAGGGAGCGACTCGCCCACACGATCGTCTACAGGAAAAAGCGAACGCGGTGCCATGTATGCCCACCCTTTGGATTCCCTGTCCAGTGGCGGAAGTCACCGAAGTGTGACCAACAGTACATCTGCTTGACATCTTCCGTGAGCAATAACGATGGATACCCGGCAAGAAGGAGCCTTTCCTGAGCAAAAGGAGAGTAAGTCAACTCCAAGGACTGTGGTATTGGGGAAAGGGGAAGGAGGCAGTGAGAGGAGTCCAAATGACCTGTTAGGGTGGAGAGATGAGATGTAGGGAGGAGCCAGGTTGGCCCTGCCCACGCAGAGCTTCTGCTGCGATGGTGGGTGGAGTCAGGGGCGGGACTAAGCAGGGGAGGCCTCCTACCAAGAACTCCCCAGCTCTGGGGCAGTATCAGTTGGTGGCAGAGCTCTAGGAGAAAGGCTAGCCTTCTCTGTTCTGTCCTGAGTGGGAGCTCTGGGAAGGAAGGAATCCGAATCCACGGAAGATGGACTCGAGAGCCCTACTTGAAAATCTGAAGGCAGAGCTCACTTGCTCGATGTGCCTGGGCTACTGCCCTGACCCAGTGACTGTCCAATGTGGCCGCAGCTTTTGGGCAGTGTGTCTTCTCCAGGGCAGGGAGGGGTCCAATGAAAGGTTGACTTGTCCGCACTGCCGAGGGCTTTGCCAAGTCTGCGATTTGGGGCCCAACGGGAACCTGCCAAATCTCGCCCTCACTAGTCCAGTGCTCAGACGTCATTTGCGCCACAGCATGGTGAGTCTCACTAGCTGTGGGGAAGACGGGCAAAAGAGAAGTTGTGTGAGGAACACCACAGGGTCCTCACTGATTCCTCTTTATCACGCCCAGAACACAAGGATCACCAAGTGCTTCCCTTGGAAACAGCCCGTGGCAAGGGCAAGGCCAATCTTCAGGAGGCTCGCACTGCCTTAGCGACCAAAGGAGACGAATGGGAAAGGGCTTCGGGCCAAGTGAGAGAAAGAGAGAGCCTCCTTCAGGAGGATGAGGACATTGCGATGCACTCCACTCTTTCTGATTGGGGGGAAATGCTCCAGATCCCAAAGGATGAAGAATAGCTGTCTTGGCAAAGACTGAAGGAGGAATCCAGAGCCAATCGTGTCAAGCTGAAGGAGAGCAAGGCCAAGCTGCCCCAGGAGACACATGATGGGTCACCAATGGCTTTGGAAGTGGAAGAGAGGAGTGCCAAGAGCAGGAAGGCGGGTGTGGCGCCCAAGGTGCCTTGGCTGAGATGGCATCGTGGCGCGGATAGTGACGAGGAGCTGATGCGGGCGTGGAAAGACACAGGGATCGCGGCGTCCCAGGAGGGGCGCAGGGGGCGGCGACGGGCTCCCTGCAGGACAACGTCTTGAAGCTGGCAGCCACGGGACGCTCCCGGGATGAGCCTCTTCAGAAGCATGTCAGAAAAGGCATGAGCAGAGAGAAGGCCACCAGAGCCCTGACTCCTTCTCTGGAAAGCCATCACAGCATCCGTGACGACCTC
>NW_027325112.1:300000-384562 GCF_028372415.1 Notamacropus eugenii
TGAGTGGAGAGAAAAAGGGGAGAGGTGAGGGAGAAAACATGAAGCTTACTCTCATCACATTCGACTCAAGGAAGGAATAAATGAAAGCCTATCTTACAATATAGGAAAGTAGGGGAGAAGGTGATAAGCAGGGTGGGGTTGATAATGGAATGGAGGGCAATGGGAGGAGGGAGCAATTAGAAGTCAACACTCTTGAGGAGGGAGAAACTCAAAAGAAAGAATAGAGAAAATGGGAGGCAGGACAGGATGGAGGGAAATATAGTTATTCTTACACAACACTACTATTATGGAAGTCACTTGCAAAACTGCACAGATATGGCCAATATTGAATTGCTTGCCTTCCCAATGGGGATGGTTGGGGAGGGAAGGAGAAAGAGAAGTTGAAACTCAAAGTTATAGGAGCAACAGTTGAATATTGTTCTTGCATACATCTAGGAAACAACAGATACATGTAATGGGGTATAGAAATTTATCTTACCCTACGGGAAAAAAGAAGATTGGAATAAGGGAAGGGAGGGATGTTCGAAGGGAGGGCCGATTGGTAAAATGGGCAATTAGAATGCTCAGCGTTTTGGGGGCGGGAAAGGGGGAAAATAGGGAGAAAATGTGAAACTCAAAATTTTGTGGAAATGAATGTTGAAAACAAATTTTTAAAATTTAATAAAAAATGTTAAGAAACAGATCGTCCTTAGACCCTCATCTCAGACTACTAGACCTCCTTCTCCTTTGGATGTATAGGTATATGAGAGTCGAATGTGATGACAGTATTTGAGGGAGGTTAAGGAAATGGGGATTGGCCCTTAGCTGTAGGATATCCACACATCAGAATTGCCACTGTCTGCTTTGGATACACACACTGTACTTGCTCAAGACTTAGATTTGTGAAATGGAGAAAAATCTCTATCCCACTGGATGGAAGAGGGTGGATTTGGGCAGTTTTGGTCTGAATCAGCCAGGATTTTCTTTGGGCTTTTTTGCCTGTCAGAGTCCTTTCCTCTCTTGTACTGTACTCAACCATTTCATTTTCCTGAACAATGTCTCTTCTCGGAGAAGGACAGATGTCGGGATTTTCAGTTGGACTCTCGGAGAAGGAAATGAGCAGCAACAATATCAATATTCTGAAATGCATTTCGCAGGTTAGGAACCTCATTGGTCCCAATAATTCTTTGTTCCTTTGCTTTCCACTGGGAGGCTTCCCTTGATACCGTCTCTGGACAACATCTTTGTCAAAACTGGAATTGTCTGTGGATTATTAGATGATACTCCCCCTTGCTAAAGCGTAGGGGGCTCCTCCTAACATCAGAGAGAAGATGCATTTGGAGCTGTAAATTTTGGATCATTTTGATGTCCAAAGCATGTGAAGCACAGGAGAATTAGAGACCACCAACTGGGGCATATTCTTGCTGGACAGCTTCTCCCACGGAATGTCATTGAAGCCCAATTTCTGCCATTAAAGCTATTTTGCTTTCACAGCAATATGAAAGTTCATTGCAATACCCAGCACTCATAGTCAAGGGCAAGGAAGTGGGTTTATGCTCAGGGCATCCAGAGTCTTCCTGTGACGTAAGGAAACGCAAATCTACTTTGCAGTTCCCGTTCTGCATCCTTCAAAGTGAGTGGAAGATCTCGCCCAAGCTGACAGTCTAGGAACTTCGAAATGGGAAACAGTTCAACCTCTTATTTCATAACCTTGAACTATGAGAGGTATGCACTGGCAAGACAGCATATTGGTATCAATGGCAAAGAGAGATTCCCTCTGACCTCCAAGAATAGTCATATGGAATTGCATTTTCTTTGCTCAGTGCCCTTTCTACATTTTACACATCGTGTGCAATCTAACACTGTTTTCAGTATTTAATTTTGTATTAAGGACAGCTCTTTATTTTCTTATTTAAAAGTATTTCCTTGTTGTTTATAATATTCTCTTCCATTAAATTTTGAGTTCTAAATGTTCTGCTCCTTTCTCCTAGCCCTTGACCCCATAAGGGTGGGCCATCTCATATCATCTTTTCAAATTCCGTCATATGAAACATATTTCCATATCAGTCTTGTTCCCAAGAAAAATTAGATGCAATGGGAGGAATCACAAGAAAGAAGAAAGAAACACAACAACACAGAGAGCAAATGGTATTCCGCAATCTGTATTCCGTCTCCGTAGTTCCTTTGCTTGTTGTGGATGACATTTTTAATCAAGAACCTTTCCAAGTTTTCTTAGATCCTTGCATTTGTAAGAAGAGGTAAGCCTATGAAACTTAATGATCACACACTGTTGCTTTTACCATGTGTAGTCTTCTCCTTGTTCTGCTTATGCCACTCAACATCAGTTTAAATAAGTATTAGCAAGTTGAAGACTTTGAAGGAATCTTAGAACACAGAATATCAGATATGGAAGGAAACTTAGCATATTAAATAGCAATGCTTGAAGGGATATTTGCATACAACCAATCAGAACTCAAAGGAACCTTAGCATTGAAAAGACCAGATTAAGAATGGACTGCAGAACACAGGATATAACACGTGGAAGGGACCTTAGAATACAGGTGAGCTGGGAGAAAAATTAGACTAAAAAATATAGGAAATGGAAGTGATGCTAAAACATAGAGCACCAGAAGTGGGAGGAAATTTGGAATATAGAAAAGTAGAGTTCAAGGAGACCTTAGAACACGTAATATCAGAGATGAAAAAGCCCTTAGAACTTTGAATATTAGAACTATCTTGCACCTTATAACAGAGAGTATCATTGAATGGAAGTGGCCTTAGACCATAAAGTATCAGAAGAGGAAGGAACATTAAAATATAGAATACCAGAACTAGAAGGAAACTTAGAACAGAAGACATGAGAGTTGGATGGAACTTTAGAACATGAAATAACAGAGACAAAAGGAACATAATATTCTTGAATACATGAGATCTAAAGAACGTTACCGCACAGAATATGAGAAGTATCAGGAAATTACTAACACGAAACATCACAAATGGAAAGAACCTTACAACACAGAATATCAACAATGAAAAGAACCTTCGAACATACATCTTCAGCTCTGGAAGGAACCTAGAATGAAGAATACCAGAGCTATCAGGGATCTTCAAACACAGAATATTAGAAGTGCAAAGGCCGTGAGAACATAGAATATCATAGCTGAAAGGATACTTTCAACACAGAATACCACAAATGGAAGGAACATTACCACACAGAATACTAGACCAAGAAGGAACCCTACCACAGAGAATCTCAGATATTGAAAAGACCTTAGAATACAGATCCACAATACTGGGACATGAGAAAAAGATCATCAGGGATCGAAGGGATTTTAGAACACAGAAAATATGAAATAAAAGGAACCATAGAACACAAATTACAAGAGATGCGTGGAATCATAAAATATGGAATGCGGGAACTGTAAGGGATCCTAGAACACAGAGCATTACACATGGGAGTGGTAACACAGAATATCAGAACCAGTAGGAACTTGAGTATACAGAATATCAGAGATGGAAGAGAATCTTGAACACAGAATATGAGAACTGGAACAAATATTACAAGATAGAATACCAAAATTGAAAGGGACCTTAGAATGTAGAATATCAGAACTGAAGTGAATGTTAGACCACATAACATCAGAAATGAAAGGGACCTTAGAACATAGAATATTACAATTAGAAGAAATATTAGAATTTAGAATATAACAGATGGAAATGACTTTAAAACATGGAAAATAAAAGTTCAAGTGATTCTTAGAATATTGGATGTGGGAGGTGAAAGTAGCCTTGGAACATAACAGCACATCAGAACTGGAAGGAACTATGCAATATAAAATCCCAGAGATGGAAGGGATCTTAGAACATATAACTTCTTCTCGATTTGGAAGGAACCTTAGAACATAGAATAGAAGAGCTTGCAGAAACTTAGATAATGGAAGACTGTAGCTCAAAGGCACCTTAGAATAACAAGTATCGGAAGTGGACAGTACCCTAGAACAGAGACTATTCCAGGTAGAAGAAAACATGGAACACATACTATCACAGTTGGAAGGAAGCTTAGAACAAATAACATCAGAAGTGTAAGGAACTTTACAATAAAAAATAGCGGAGACGAATCAGACCTTAGTACATGGAATGTCAGAAGTGGACCACAACTTAGATCACAGAATAACAAAGATGACAGGTAAATTAGAAAATCAAAACTGAAAAGACGTATAGAAAATAGAATACCAGAGATAGAAGAGACCGTCGATCACAGAATATCAGAGGTGGTAGAAAGATAGAATACAGAACAGCAGAACTAGAAGGGACCTGAGAAGAGAGGTTGTCGGAAATGGAAGTGATCTTTGATACTAGAACATCAGAGCTGAAAAAAAATCTTTACGACACAGCATATTACAAATCAAAAGAACCTTAGCACATAAAGTATCAGAGCTTTAAGGGATATTACAACACAGAATATCAGAAGTGGAAGGACCTTAGAACCCTGAACCACAAACCTAGAGGAAATTTAGAACACTATATATCAGACATGAAACGGATATTAGAAGAGAGAATATGAGAAATGGGAAGGATCTTTGAACATAAAATATTAGACATGGAAGGACCTGATACTATAGAAAAACAGAGCTGGAATGAACCTTAGAACAAAGAATAGATGGATCGGGCCTTAGAACATCGACCATGAGGAATGGAAGAAAACTTAGAATATCAATACCAGAGATGGAAGGGATCTTATCACACAGAATATCAGAACTAGAAGGAACCTTAGAACACAAAATTTAACCTTACAATACAAAATTCTACAATGGGAAGGCAACTGAGAACACAAAAGATGAGAAGTCAAATTGACTTTAGATCATCAAACATCAGAACTGGAAGAAAATTTAAGCCACAGAATATCAGAGTTAAAAAGAATCGTAGAAAACTGAATAAAAGACCTGGATGGGACCTCATGACATAGAAGATCACAGGGGTAAGGGATCACAGAATAGACAATATTATAACGATTTTTGAGCTTAGAACATAGAACATCAAACCTGTAAGGACCTTAGAACATAGAATAGGAGAGCCTGAAGTGACCTTAGAACACATGGGATCAGACCCGTAAGGGATCTTAGTCCATGGAATATCAAACCTGAGAGACTACAACAGAGATTAGCTGATTAGCTGACCAACTTCCAATCATTATTTTAAAGCCTGTAGGGAAAAAGAAAAGCAAAAGAATCCCTCCCCTGTTCTCAAGTAGACCACATTCCAATGAAGGTATACGGGAAAGAGAACATGCAAACCACTATTGCACTCAGATTATACGTACAGTGTAAACACGACATGTTCTAAGAGCGAAGGCACTAGGATACAGCGAAAAAAGGGGTAGTGGCAGAACAAATCCTCTTGTAGAAAGTGGCATTTGAACTGAATCTGAAAGAAGGCCAAATAACTCAGAGGGTAGAGGTGAGGAGAGAGAGAATTTCAGGTTAAGTGAACAGCCATAGCAAAAGTCCAGGATTCGTGGATGATGTGCTGTTTGTGAGCAACAGAAAGAAAGCCAAGATGCGTGCAGGGGAGGATAAGCATGGAAAGCAAGGGAGGAGCCAGATGACAAAAGGATTTATATATCTCAAGTTGTTCTGTGTGATCCTGGAGATAGAAGATACCTCTGTGGTTTATTGAGCTGATATGGTCACATTTGCCCTTTATTTTTAAATGGATTGCATTTTATTTTTATTTCTTTATATTTAAAGACAAAAGACTTTTTCCTAAGCTTTTTTACTGTTTGAAATTCTCTCCCTCTTCCTACTTGTTGTCCCAAGCAATGACAAAGAAACAAAATTAAAACTCATTACATACATATTACAATAATCAGTGTAATACATGGATCAAAAGAGGAGATGGTGAAAAGTGTGCTTTCTGCCTCTTGCCACAGAAATAATATCCTTTAAGGCCAGAAGGAGGAAACATTTTCAAGCATGAACACTACAAAATCAATTTATTTTGCTTCACCATATTCATATAACGGGTTCCCCCCACTCTTCTCCAGTAAAAGGTAAAGGCCCAGGCTTCTCCAGTGAGCCAATCCGTCAGAAGCATGAATAAGCTCCAGACTTCTGTCGAACCCATAAATCAAACATTTAACCTAGATGCAAACGTAGGAGGCATAGTGGGATTGATTGAAGAGTTGACCGCGCCCTATAAAGGTTCGATAAAAACTGCAAGAGAATATGCAACCCAGAATCCCTGTGATAAGACTGCCTAAGATAAGACCTGTGAGCTGATGCAAACTGTTCTGCAGAGGAGTCTGCAACGATGTCAAAAGGGGGACAAAAATGAGCATATCTTTTGGCCCAGCAATATCGCTGACTTCCAAATACCACTTCCAACTTTCAGTTCCAAATTCCACTTCTAAATTCCATTTCCAAATTTCACAATCCTATTGCTAAATCCCCTTCTGATATTCTTTTCCAAATTCTGATACCATAATTCTCTACCACATTTCACATTTCAATTCCTTCATGAAATTATGACTCCAGATTCAAATTTCATCTTATCAATATAATTCTGATTTCTAGGTACCCTAATAAATTCATGTTTCAAATTCCAATTCCAAATTCTACTTCCAAATTCCTGTTCCAAATTCCAAATTCAAATTCCAGTTGACATTTCCAATTCTAAATTCCGTTTCCAAATGTCACTTCCATATTCCAATTCCAAATTCCAGTTCCAAAGCCCAATTACGAACTGCAATTGCAAATTCCATTTCGAAATTCCAGTTTCAACTTCATATTCTAAATTCCAATTCCAAATTTCACTTCCAAATTCCAATTCTAAATTCCACTTCCATATTCCAGCTCTAAATTCCAATTCCACATTCTGCTTCCAAAATCAACTTCCAAATTCCACTTCTAAATTCCAATTCCAAATTCCAGTTCCAACCTCCAATTACGAAATGCCATTCTGAAATTCACTTCCACAATCACGTTCCCAATTCCCCTTCTCATATCCTTTTCCACTGTCTGGTACCATAATTCTCTCCCACATAGTGCACTTCAATTGAATCCTGAAATTATGATTTCAGATTCAAATTACACCTTATTAATAAAAGTCTGCTTTCTAAGTGCCCTCTGACATTTGTGTTTCAAATTCCAATTCCAAATTCCATTGCCAAATTCCAGTTACAAATTACAATTCTACATTCCACTGCCAAATTTCAATTCTAAATTCCATTTCCACACTCCAATTCCATATTACAGTTCGAAATTCCAATTCCAATTTCTCCTTCAAAAATCCACTTCCAAATTCCAATTCCAAATTCCAGTTCTAAATTCAAATTCCAAATTCTCCTTCAAATAAATCCACTGCTAAATTCCACTGCCAAATTCCACTGCCAAATTCCAGTTCCAAATTTCAAATCTAAATTTCATTTGCAAATTTCAGCTTCAAATTCCACTTTTAAAGTCCATTTCCAAATTCCAATTCCAAGCTGCAATTACCCAATGCATTTCAGAAATACACTTACACAGGCCCGTTCCCAATTCCCCTACTGATGTCCTTTTGCAGTTTCTTATACTATGAGTCTCTTCCGCATGTCGCACTTCAATGGCATCCTAAAATTATGATTCCAGATTCAAATTACACCTTATTAAGAAAAGTCTGCTTTCTAAGTGCCCTCTTCCATTTGTGTTTCAAATTCCAATTCCAAATTCCACTTCCACGTTCCAATTCCAAATTCCACTTCAAAATTCCAGTTTTAAATTCCACTTCCTAATTCCACTTCCAATTTCCAGTTCTAAATTCGAATTTTAAACTACACTTCCAAATTCCAGTTTGAAATTCCAATTCTAAATTCCACTGCCAAACTCCACTTACAAATTCCAGTTCTAAATTCAAATTACAAATTCTCCTTCAAAAAATCCACTTCCAAATTCCAATTACAAATTCGACTGACAAATACCACTTCCAACTTGCAATTCCAAATTCCACTTCTAAATTCCATTTCCAAATTCAAGGTCCAAGCCCCAACTGCCAAATGCATTTCTGAAATACACTTCGACAATCCCGTTCCCAATTCCCCTTCTGGTTTTCTTTTCCAATTTCTGATACTGTAATTCTCTTCCACATGTCGCACTTCAACTGCATCCTGAAATTTTGATTCCAGATTGAAATTGCCCCTTTTTAATAAAATTCTGCTTTCTAAGTGCCCTTGTAAATTTGTGTTTTAAACTCCAATACCAAATTCTGCTTCAAAATTCCAATTTTAAAGTCCAGTTCTAAATTCCACTTACAAAATCAGGTAAGAAATTACAATCCTAAATTCCAATTACAAATACCACTTCCAAATTTCAGTTCTAAAATCAAATTCCAAACTCTGCTTCAAAAATCAACTTCCAAATTCCAATTCCAAATTCCACTTCGAAATTCCACTTCCAAATTTCAGTTCTCAATTTCAATTCTAAATTTCACTTCCAAATTGCGCATCGACATTCCAATTCTAAATTCCACTTCCATATTCCAGCTCTAAATCCCAATTCCACATTCTGCTTCCAAAATCCACTTCTAAATTGCAATTCCAAATTCCAGGTCCAACCTCCAATTACAAAATGCAATTCTGAAATTCACTTCCACAATCACGTTCGCAATTCCCCTTTTCATATCCTTTTCCACTGTCTGATACCATAATTCTCTTCGACATGACGCACTTCAATTGCATCCTGAAATTATGATTCCAGATTGAAATAACACCTTATTAATAAAAGTCTGCTTTCTAAGTGCCCTCTGAAATTTGTGTTTCAAATTCCAATTCCAATTTCAATTGTCAAATTCCAGTTACAAATTCCAATTCTACATTCCACTGCCAAATTTCAATTCTAAATTCCATTTCCACACTCCACTTCCATATTACAGTTCGAAATTCCAATTCCAATTTCTCCTTCAAAAATCCACTTCCAAATTCCAATTCCAAATTCCAGTTCTAAATTCAAATTCCAAATTCTCCTTCAAATAAATCCACTGCTAAATTCCACTGGCAAATTCCACTGCCAAATTCCAGTTCCAAATTTCAAATCTAAATTTCATTTGCAAATTTCAGTTTCAAATTCCACTTTTAAAGTTCATTTCCAAATTCCAATTCCAAGCTGCAATTACCCAATGCATTTCAGAAATACACTTACAAAAGCCCGTTCCCAATTCCCCTACTGATGTCCTTTTGCAGTTTCTTCCACTATAAGTCTCTTCCGCATGTCGCACTTCAATGGCATCCTAAAATTATGATTCCAGATTCAAATTACACCTTATTAAGAAAAGTCTGCTTTCTAAGTGCCCTCTTCAATTTGTGTTTCAAATTCCAATTCCAAATTCCACTTCCAAATTCCAGTTCCCAATTCCAGTTCTAAATTCCACTTCCAAATTCCAGATCCAAGTTCCAATTCTACAATCCACTTCCAAATTCCACTTCCAAATTCCACTTCCAAATTCCAATACTAAATTTCAATTCTAAATTCCAATTCCAAATTCCAATTCCAAATTCCACTTCAAAAATGCACTTCCAAATTTCTATTCCAAATTCCACTTCAAAATTCCACTTTTAAATTACAGTTCTAAATTCCACTTCCAAATTCAGGTAACAAATTGCAATTCTAAATTTCAATTCAAAATAGCACTTCCAAATTCCAGTTCAACATTCAAATTTCAAACTCTGCTTCAGAAATCCACATCCAAGTTCCAATTCCAAATTCGACTTCTAAATTCCAGTTTTAAATTCCACTTCCTAATTCCACTTCCAAATTCCAGTTCTAAATTCGAATTTTAAACTACACTTCCAAATTCCAGTTTGAAATTCCAATTGTAAATTCCACTTCCAAACTCCACTTCCAACTTCCAGTTCTAAATTCAAATTACAAATTCTCCTTCAAAAAATCCACTTCCAAATTCCAATTACAAATTCGACTGACAAATACCACTTCCAACTTGCAGTTCCAAATTCCACTTCTAAAATCCATTTCCAAATTCCAGGTCCAAGCTCAAGTTACCAAATGCATTTCTGAAATACACTTCCACAATCCCGTTCCCAATTACCCTTCTGATTTCCTTTTCCAATTTCTGATGCTGTAATTCTCTTCCACATGTCGCACTTCAACTGCATCCTGAAATTTTGATCCCAGATTCAATTTGGCCCTTTTCAATAAAATTCTGCTTTCTAAGTGCCCTTGTCAATTTGTGTTTCAAACTCCAATACCAAATTCCGCTTCAAAATTCCAGTTTTCAAGTCCAGTTTCAAATTCCACTTACAAAATCAGGTAACAATTTGCAATCCTAAATTCCAATTCCACATACCACTTCCACATTTCAGGTCTAAAATCAAATTTCAAAATCTGCTTCAAAAATCAACTTCCAAATTCCAATTCCAAATTCCACTTCGAAATTCCAGTTCCAAATTCCACTTCCAAATTCCAGTTCTCAATTTCAATTCTAAATTTCACTTCCAAATTGCGGATCGAAATTCCAATTCTAAATTCCACTTCCATATTCCAGCTCTAAATTCCAATTCCACATTCTGCTTCCAAAATCAACTTCCAAATTCCACTTCTAAATTCCAATTCCAAATTCCAGGTCCAACCTACAATTACAAAATGCAATTCTGAAATTCACTTCCACAATCACGTTCCCAATTCCCCTTCTCATATCGTTTTCCACTGTCTGATACCATAATTCTCTCCCACGTAATGCACTTCAATTGCATCCTGAAATTATGATTCCAAATTAAATTTCACCTTATTAATAAAAGTCTGCTTTCTAAGTGCCCTCTGAAATTTGTGTTTCAAAATCCAATTCCAAATTCCATTGCCAAATTCAAGTTACAAATTCCAATTCTACATTCCACTGCCAAATTCCAATTCTACATTTCACTTCGAAATTTCAATTATAAATTCCATTTCCACACTCCACTTCCATATTACAGTTCGAAATTCCAATTCCAATTTCTCCTTCAAAAATCCACTTCCAAAATTCAATTCCAAATTCCAGTTCTAAATTCAAATTCCAAATTCTCCTTCAAATAAATCCACTGCCAAATTCCACTTCGAAATTCCACTGCCAAATTCCAGTTCCAAATTTCAAATCTAAATTTCATTTGCAAATTTCAGCTTCAAATTCCACTTTTAAAGTCCATTTCCAAATTCCAATTCCAAGCTGCAATTACCCAATGCATTTCAGAAATACACTTACACAGGCCCGTTCCCAATTCCCCTACTGATGTCCTTTTGCAGTTTCTTATACTATGAGTCTCTTCCGCATGTCGCACTTCAATGGCATCCTAAAATTATGATTCCAGATTCAAATTACACCTTATTAAGAAAAGTCTGCTTTCTAAGTGCCCTCTTCCATTTGTGTTTCAAATTCCAATTCCAAATTCCACTTCCAAATTCCAGTTCCCAATTCCAGTTCTAAATTCCACTTCCAAATTCCAGTTCCAAGTTCCAATTCTACAATCCACTTCCAAATTCCACTTCCAAATTCCAATTCTAAATTTCAATTCGAAATTCCAATTCCAAATTCCACTTCAAAAATGCACTTCCAAATTTCAATTCCAAATTCCACTTCAAAATTCCACTTTTAAATTACAGTTCTAAATTCCACTTCCAAATTCAGGTAACAAATTGCAATTCTAAATTTCAATTCAAAATAGCACTTCCAAATTCCAGTTCGACATTCAAATTTCAAACTCTGCTTCAGAAATCCACATCCAAGTTCCAATTCCAAATTCCACTTCTAAATTCCAGTTATAAATTCCACTTCCTAATTCCACTTCCAAATTCCTATTCTAAATTCGAATTTTAAACTACACTTCCAAATTCCAGTCTGAAATTCCAATTCTACATTCCACTTCCAAATTCCAATTCTAAATTCCATATCCACACTCCACTTCCATATTACAGTTCGAAATTCCAATTCCAATTTCTCCTTCAAAAATTCACTTCCAAATTCCACTTCAAATTCCAGTTCTAAATTCCAATTACAAATTCCACTTCCAAATTCTACTGTCAAATTCCAGTTCCAAATTTCAAATCTAAATTTCATTTGCAAATTTCAGCTTCAAATTCCACTTTTAAAGTTCATTTCCAAATTCCAATTCCAAGCTGCAATTACCCAATGCATTTCAGAAATACACTTACACAAGCCCGTTCCGAATTCCCCTACTGATGTCCTTTTGCAGTTTCTTACACTATAAGTCTCTTCCGCATGTCGCACTTCAATGGCATCCTAAAATTATGATTCCAGATTCAAATTACACCTTATTAAGAAAAGTCTGCTTTCTAAGTGCCCTCTTCAATTTGTGTTTCAAATTCCAATTCCAAATTCCACTTCCAAATTCCAGTTCTAAATTCGAATTTTAAACTACACTTCTAAATTCCAGTCTGAAATTCCAGTTCTACATTCCACTTCCAAATTCCAATTCTAAATTCCATTTCCACACTCCACTTCCATATTCCAGTTCGAAATTCCAATTCCAATTTCTCCTTCAAAAATCCACTTCCAAATTCCACTTCCAAATTCCAATTCCAAATTCCAGTTCTAAATTCAAATTCCAAATTCTCCTTCAAATAAATCCACCCCCAAATTCCAATTACAAATTCCACTTCGAAATTCCTCTGCCAAATTCCAGTTCCAAATTTCAAATCTAAATTTCATTTGCAAATTTCAGCTTCAAATTCCACTTTTAAAGTCCATGTCCAAATGCCAATTCCAAGCTGCAATTACCCAATGCATTTCAGAAATACACTTACACAAGCCCGTTCCCAATTCCCCTGCTCATGTCCTTTTCCAGTTTCTTATGCTATAAGTCTCTTCCGCATGTCGCACTTCAATGGCATCCTAAAATTATGATTCCAGATTCAAATTACACCTTATTAAGAAAAGTCTGCTTTCTAAGTGCCCTCTTCAATTTGTGTTTCAAATTCCAATTCCAAATTCCACTTCCAAATTCCGGTTCCCAATTCCAGTTCTAAATTCCACTTCCAAATTCCAGTTCCAAGTTCCAATTCTACAATCCACTTTCAAATTCCACTTCCAAATTCCACTCCTAAATTCCAATTCCAAATTCCAATTCTAAATTTCAATTTTAAATTCCCATTCCAAATTCCAATTCAAATTTCACTTCAAAAATGCCCTTCCAAATTTCAATTCCAAATTCCACTTCAAAATTCCAGTTTTAAATTACAGTTCTAAATTCCACTTCCAAATTCAGGTAACAAATTGCAATTCTAAATTTCAGTTCCAAATAGCACTTCCAAATTACAGTTCTAAATTCGAATTTTAAACTACACTTCTAAATTCCCGTGCTAAATTCCAATTCTAAATTCCACTTCCAAACTCCACTTCCAAATTCCAGTTTGAAATTCCAATTCTAAATTCCACTTCCAAACTCCACTTCCAAATTCCAGTTCTAAATTCAAATTACAAATTCAACTTCAAAAAATCCACTTCCAAATTCTAATTAGAAATTCGACTGACAAATACCACTTCCAAGTTTCAGTTCCAAATTCCACTTCTAAATTTCATTTCCAAATTCCAGGTCCAAGCTCAAGTTACCAAATGCATTTCTGAAATACACTTACACAATCCCCTTCCCAATTCCCCTTCTGATTTCCTTTATCAATTTCTGATACTGTAATTCTTTTCCACATGTCGCATTTCAACTGCATCCTGAAATTTTGATTCCAGATTCAAATTGCCCCTTTTCAATAAAATTCTGCTTTCTAAGTGCCCTTGTCAATTTGTGTTTCAAACTCCAATACCGAATTCCGCTTCAAAATTCCAATTTTAAGGTCCAGTTCTAAATTCCACTTACAAATTCAGTTAACAAATGACAATTCTAAATTCCAATTCTAAATACCACTTCCAAATTTCAGGACTAAAATCAAATTTCAAACTCTGCTTCAAAAATCTACTTCCAAATTCCAATTCCAAATTCCACTTCGAAATTCCAGTTCCAAATTGCACTTCCAAATTCCAGTTCTCAATTTCAATTCTAAATTTCACTTCCAAATTGCGGATCGAAATTCCAATTCTAAATTCCACTTCCATATTCCACCTCTAAATTGCAATTCCACATTATGATTCCAAAATCCACTTCCAAATTCCACTTCTAAATTCCAATTCCAAATGCCAGTCCCAACCTCCATTTACGCAATGTACTTCTCAAATTTACTTCGAGAATCACGTTCCCAATTACCATTCTGATTTCCTTCTACAATTTCTTAAACGATAATTCTCTTCCACATGTCGCACTTCAATTGCATCCTGAAATTTTGATTCCAGATTCGAATTTCCCCTTTTAAATAAAATTCTGTTTTCTAAGGACCCTGGTAAATTTGTCTTTCAAATTCCAATTCCAAATTCCACTTCAAAATATCCCGTTTTAAATTCCAGTTCTAAATTCCACTTCCAAATTCAGCTAACAAATTACTATTCTAAATTCCAATTCCAAATACCACTTCCAAATTCCAGTTCTACATTCAAATTCAAAACTCTGCTTCAAAAATCCAATCCCAAGATCCATTTCCAAATTGCACTTCGAAATTCCCCTTACAAATTCCAGTTTTAAATTCCAATTCTAAATTTCACTTCCAAATTCCCGTTCTAATTTCCAATTCTAAATTCCACTTCCAAAGTCCACTTCCATATTCCAGTTCTAAATTCCAAGTCCAAATTCTGCTTCAAAAATCCACCACCACATTCCACTTCTAAATTCCAATTCCAAATTCCAGGTCCAACCTACAATTACAAAATGCAATTCTGAAATTCACTTCCACAATCACGTTCCCAATTCCCCTTCTCATATCCTTTTCCACTGTCTGATACCATAATTCTCTTCCACATGACGCACTTCAATTACATCCTGAAATTATGATTGCAGATTGAAATTACACCTTATTAATAAAAGTCTGCTTTCTAAGTGGCCTCTGAAATTTGTTTCAAATTCCAATTCCAAATTCCATTGCCAAATTCCAGTTACAAATTCCAATTCTACATTCTACTGCCAAATTCCAATTCTACATTCCACTTCCAAATTCCAATTCTAAATTCCATTTCCACACTCCACTTCCATATTCCAGTTCGAAATTCCAATTCCAATTTCTTCTTCAAAAATCCACTTCCAAATTCCACTTCCAAATTCCAATTCCAAATTCCAGTTCTAAATTCAAATTCCAAATTCTCCTTCAAATAAATCCACTCCAAAATTCCAATTACAAATTCCACTTCGAAATTCCTCTGCCAAATTCCAGTTCCAAATTTCAAATCTAAATTTCATTTGCAAATTTCAGCTTCAAATTCCACTTTTAAAGTCCATGTCCAAATGCCAATTCCAAGCTGCAATTACCCAATGCATTTCAGAAATACACTTACACAAGCCCGTTCCCAATTCCCCTGCTGATGTCCTTTTCCAGTTTCTTATGCTATAAGTCTCTTCCGCATGTCGCACTTCAATGGCATCCTAAAATTATGATTCCAGATTCAAATTACACCTTATTAAGAAAAGTCTGCTTTCTAAGTGCCCTCTTCAATTTGTGTTTCAAATTCCAATTCCAAATTCCACTTCCAAATTCCGGTTCCCAATTCCAGTTCTAAATTCCACTTCCAAATTCCAGTTCCAAGTTCCAATTCTACAATCCACTTCCAAATTCCACTTCCAAATTCCACTCCTAAATTCCAATTCCAAATTCCAATTCTAAATTTCAATTTTAAATTCCCATTCCAAATTCCAATTCAAATTTCACTTCAAAAATGCCCTTCCAAATTTCAATTCCAAATTCCACTTCAAAATTCCAGTTTTAAATTACAGTTCTAAATTCCACTTACAAATTCAGGTAACAAATTGCAATTCTAAATTTCAGTACCAAATAGCACTTACAAATTCCAGTTCTAAATTCGAATTTTAAACTACACTTCTAAATTCCTGTTCTAAATTCCAATTCTAAATTCCACTTCCAAACTCCACTTCCAAATTCCAGTTTGAAATTCCAATTCTAAATTCCACTTCCAAACTCCACTTCCAAATTCCAGTTTGAAATTCCAATTCTAAATTCCACTTCCAAACTCCACTTCCAAATTTCAGTTCTACATTCAAATTTCAAACTCTGCTTCAGAAATCCACATCCAAGTTCCAATTCCAAATTCCACTTCTAAATTCCAGTTTTTAATTCCACTTCTTAATTCCACTTCCAAATTCAAATTCTGAATTCAAATTTTAAACTACACTTCCAAATTCCAGTTTGAAATTCCAATTCTAAATTCCACTGCTAAACTCCACTTCCAAATTCCAGTTCTAAATTCAAATTACAAATTCAACTTCAAAAAATCCACTTCCAAATTCCAATTACCAATTCGACTGACAAATACCACTTCCAACTTTCAGTTCCAAATTCCACTTCTAAATTCCATTTCCAAATTCCAGGTCCAAGCTCAAGTTACCAAATGCATTTCTGAAATACACTTCCACAATCCCGTTCTAAATTACCCTTCTGATTTCCTTTTCCAATTTCTGATACTGTAATTCTCTTCCTCATGTCGCACTTCAACTGCATCCTGAAATTTTGATCCCAGATTCAATTTGCCCCTTTTCAATAAAATTCTGCTTTCTAAGTGCCCTTGTCAATTTTTGTTTCAAACTCCAATACCAAATTCCGCTTTAAAATTCCAGTTTTAAAGTCCAGTTCTAAATTCCACTTACAAATTCAGGTAACAAATGACAATCCTAAATTCCAATTCCAAATACCACTTCCAAATTTCAGGTCTAAAATCAAATTCAAAACTCTGCTTCAAAAATCTGCTTCCAAATTCCAATTCCAAATTCCACTTCGAAATTCCAGTTCCAAATTCCACTTCCAAATTCTAGTTCTCAATTTCAATTCTAAATTTCACTTCCAAATTGCGGATCAAAATTCCAATTCTAAATTCCACTTCCATATTCCAGCTCTAAATTTCAAATCCACATTCTGCTTCCAAAATCAACTTCCAAATTCCACTTCTAAATTCCAATTCCAAATTCCAGTTCCAACCTCCAATTACCCAACATACTTCTCAAATTTACTTCGAGAATCGCGTTCCCAATTACCATTCTGATTTTCTTTTCCAATTTCTGATACTGTAATTCTCTTCCACATGTCGCACTTCAACTGCATCCTGAAATTTTGATTCCAGATTCGAATTTCATCTTTTAAATAAAATTCTGTTTTCTAAGGACCCTGATAAATTTGTGTTTCAAATTCCAATTCCAAATTCCACTTCAAAATATCCCGTTTTAAATTCCAGTTCTAAATTCCACTTCCAAATTCAGCTAACAAATTACTATTCTAAATTCCAATTCCAAATACCACTTCCAAATTCCAGTTCTACATTCAAATTCAAAACTCTGCTTCAAAAATACCATCCCAAGTTCCAATTCCAAATTCCACTTCCAAATTCCCCTTACAAATTCCAGTTTTAAATTGCAATTCTAAATTTCACTTCCAAATTCCCGTTCTAATTTCCAATTCTAAATTCCACTTCCAAAGTCCACTTCCATATTCCAGTTCTAAATTCCAATTCCAAATTCTGCTTCAAAAATCCACCGCCACATTCCACTTCTAAATTTCAATTCCAAATTCCACTTCAAAATTCCAGTTTTAAATTACAGTTCTCAATTCCACTTCCAAATTCAGGTAACCAATTTCAATTCTAAATTTCAGTTCCAAATAGCACTTCCAAATTCCAGTTCTACATTCAAATTTCAATTTCTGCTTCAAAAATCCACTTCCAAGTTCCAATTCCAAATTCCACTTCAAAATTCCGGTTTTAAATTGCACTTCCTAATGCCACTTCCAAATTCCAGTTCAAAATTCGAATTTTAAACTACACTTCCAAATTCCAGTTTGAAATTCCAATTCTAAATTCCACTTCCAAACTCCACTTCCAACTTCCAGTTCTAAATTCAAATAACAAATTCTCCTTCAAAAAATCCACTTCCAAATTCCAATTACAAATTTGACTGACAAATACCACTTCCAACTTTCAGTTCCAATTTCCACTTCTAAATTCCATTTTCAAATTCCAGGTCCAAGCGCAAGTTACCAAATGCATTTCTGAAATACACTTACACAATCCCCTTCCCAATTCCCCTTCTGATTTCCTTTTCCAGTTTATGATACTGTAATTTTCTTCCACATGTCGCACTTCAACTGCATCCTGAAATTTTGATTCCAGATTCAAATTGCCTCTTTTGAATAAAATTCAGCTTTCTAAGTGCCCTTGTCAATTTGGGTTTCAAACTCCAATACCAAATTCCGCTTCAAAATTCCATTTTTCAAGTCCAGTTCTAAATTCCACCTACAAAATCAGATAACAAATTACAATCCTAAATTCCAATTCCAAATACCACTTCCACATTTCAGGTCTAAAATCAAATTCCAAAATCTGCTTCAAAAATCAACTTCCAAATTCCAATTCCAAATTCCACTTCGAAATTCCAGTTCCAAATTCCACTTCCAAATTCCAGTTCTCAATTTCAATTCTAAATTTCACTTCCAAATTGCGGATCGAAATTCCAATTCTTAATTCCACTTCCATATTCCAGCTCTAAATTCCAATTCCACATTCTGCTTCCAAAATCCACTTCCAAATTCCACTTCTAAATTGCAATTCCAAATTCCAGGTCCAACCTCCAATTACGAAATGCAATTCTGAAATTCACTTCCACAATGACGTTCCCAATTCCCCTTCACATATCCTTTTCCACTGTCTGATACCATAATGCTCTCCCACATGGTGCACTTCAATTGCATCCTGAAATTACGATTCCAGATTCAAATTACACCTTATTAATAAAAGTCTGCTTTCTAAGTGCCCTCTGAAATTTTTGTTTCAAATTTCAATTCCAAATTCCATTGCCAAATTCCAGTTAAAAATTCCAATTCTACATTCCACTGCCAAATTCCAATTCCAAATTCCATTTCCACACTCCACTTCCATATTCCAGTTCGAAATTCCAATTCCAATTTCTCCTTGAAATATCCACTTCCAAATTCCATTTCCAAATTCCAATTCCAAATTCCAGCTCTAAATTCAAATTCCAAATACTCGTTCAAATAAATCCACTTCCAAATTCCAATTACAAATTCCACTTCCAAATTACACTGACAAATCCCAGTTCCAAATTTCAAATCTAAATTTCATTTGCAAATTTCAGGTTCAAATTACACTTTTAAAGGCCATTTCCAAATTTCAATTCCAAGCTGCAATTACTAATGCATTTCAGAAATACACTTACACAACCCCGTTCCCAATTCCCCTACTGATTTCCTTTTCCAGTTTCTTATACTATAAGTCTCTTCCGCATGTCGCACTTCAATTGCATCCTAAAATTGTCATTCCAGATTCAAATTACACCTTATTAAGAAAAGTCTGCTATCTAAGTGCCCTCTTCAATTTGTGTTTCAAATTCCAATTCCAAATTCCACTTCCAAGTTCCAATTCTACAATCCACTTCCAAATTCCACTTCCAAATTCCAGTCACATGTTCCAATTCTACAATCCACTTCCAAATTCCACTTCCAAATAACACTTGTAAATTCCAATTCCAAATTCCAATTCTAAATTTCAATTCTAAATTCCAATTCCAAATTCCAATTCCAAATTCCACTTCAAAAATGCACTTCCAAATTTCAATTCCAAATTCCAAATTCAAAATTCCAATTTTAAATTACAGTTATAAATTCCACTTCCAAATTCAGGTAACAAATTGCAATTCTAAATTTCACTTCAAAATAGCACTTCCATATTCCAGTTCGACATTCAAATTTCAATCTCTGCTTCAATAATCCATTTCCAAGTTACAATTCCAAATTCCACTTCAAAATTCCAGTTTTAAATGTTACTTCCTAATTCCACTTCCAAATTCCAGTTCAAAATTCGATTTTTCAACTACACTTCCAAATTCCAGTTTGAAATTCAAATTACAAATTCTCCTTCAAAAAATCCACTTCTAAATTCCAATTACAAATTCGACTGACAAATACCACTTCCAACTTTCAGTTCCAAATTAAACTTCTAAATTCCATTTCCAAATTCCAGCTCCAAGCTCAAGTTACCAAATGCATTTCTGAAATACACTTACACAATCCCCTTCCCAATTTCCCTTCTGATTTCCTTTTCCAATTTCTGATACTGTAATTCTTTTCCACATGTCGCACTTCAACTGCATCCTGAAATTTTGATTCCAGATTCAAATTGCCCCTTTTTAATAAAATTCTGCTTTCTAAGTGCCCTTGTCAATTTGGGTTTCAAACTCCAATACCAAATTCCGCTTCAAAATTCCAGTTTTCCAGTCCAGTTTCAAATTCCACTTACAAAATCAGGTAACAATTTGCAATCCTAAATTCCAATTCGAAATACCACTTCCAAATTTCATGTCTAAAATCAAATTCCAAACTCTGCTTCAACAATCAACTTCCAAATTCCAATTCCAATTTCTCCTTCAAAAATCCACTTCCAAATTCCAGTTCCAAATTCCAATTCCAAATTCCAGTTCTAAATTCAAATTCCAAATTCTCGTTCAAATAAATCCACTTCCAAATTCCAATTACAAATTCCACTTCCAAATTACACTGACAAATCCCAGTTCCAAATTTCAAATCTAAATTTCATTTGCAAATTTCAGGTTCAAATTACACTTTTAAAGGCCATTTCCAAACTTCAATTCCAAGCTGCAATTACTAATGCATTTCAGAAATACACTTACACAACCCCGTTCCCAATTCCCCTACTGATTTCCTTTTCCAGTTTCTTATACTATAAGTCTGTTCCACATGTCGCACTTCAATTGCATCCTAAAATTATGACTCCAGATTCAAATTACACCTTATTAATAAAAGTCTGCTTTCTAAGTGCCCTATTCAATTTGTGTTTCAAATTCCAATTCCACATTCCACTTCCAAGTTCCAATTCTACAATCCACTTCCAAATTCCACTTCCAAATTCCAGTCCCATGTTCCAATTCTACAATCCACTTCCAAATTCCACTTCCAAATAACACTTGTAAATTCCAATTCCAAATTCCAATTCTAAATTTCAATTCTAAATTCCAATTTCAAATTCCAATTCCAAATTCCACTTCAAAAATGCACTTCCAATGTTCAATTCCAAATTTCACTTCAAAATTCCAGTTTTAAATTACAGTTCTCAATTCCACTTCCAAATTCAGGTAACCAATTTCAATTCTAAATTTCAGTTCCAAATAGCACTTCCAAATTCCAGTTCTACATTCAAATTTCAATTTCTGCTTCAAAAATCCACTTCCAAGTTCCAATTCCAAATTCCACTTCAAAATTCCGGTTTTAAATTGCACTTCCTAATGCCACTTCCAAATTCCAGTTCAAAATTCGAATTTTAAACTACACTTCCAAATTCCAGTTTGTAATTCCAATTCTATATTCCACTTCCAAACTCCACTTCCAACTTTCAGTTCTAAATTCAAATTACAAATTCTCCTTCAAAAAATCCACTTCTAAATTCCAATTACAAATTCGACTGACAAATACCACTTTCAACTTTCAGTTCCAAATTCCTCTTCTAAATTTCATATACAAATTCCCCTTCCAAGCGCCAATTACGAAAAGCATTTCTGAAATACACTTCCACAATACCGTTCCCAATTCCCTTCCTGATTGCCTTTTCCAATTTCTGATACTGTAATTCTCTTCCACATGTCGCACTTCAACTGCATCCTGAAATTTTGATTCCAGATTCAAATTGCCCCTTTTTAATAAAATTCTGCTTTCTAAGTGCCCTTGTCAATTTGGGTTTCAAACTCCAATACCAAATTCCGCTTCAAAATTCCATTTTTCAAGTCCAGTTTCAAATTCCACTTACAAAATCAGGTAACAACTTGCAATCCTAATTTCCAATTCCAAATACCACTTCCACATTTCAGGTGTAAAATCAAATTCCAAACTCTGCTTCAAAAATCAACTTCCAAATTCCAATTCTAAATTCCACTTCGAAATTCCAGTTCCAAATTCCACTTCCAAATTCCAGTTCTCAATTTCAATTCTAAATTTCACTTCCAAATTGCGGATCGAAATTCCAGTTCTAAATTCCACTTCCATATTCCAGCTCTAAATTCCAATTCCACATTCTGCTTCCAAAATCCACTTCCAAATTCCACTTCTAAATTGCAATTCCAAATTCCAGGTCCAACCTTCAATTACGAAAGGCAATTCTGAAATTCACTTCCACAATCACGTTCCCAATTCCCCTTCACATATCCTTTTCCACTGTCTGATACCATAATTCTCTCCCATATGGTGTACTTCAATTGCATCCTGAAATTATGATTCCAGATTCAAATTACACCTCATTAATAAAAGTCTGCTTTCTAAGTGCCCTCTGAAATTTGTGTTTCAAATTCCAATTCCAAATTCCATTGCCAAATTCCAGTTAAAAATTCCAATTCTACATTCCACTGCCAAATTCCAATTCTACATTCTACTTCCAAATTCCAATTCCAAATTCCAGTTCTAAATTCAAATTCCAAATTCTCCTTCAAATAAATCCACTTCCAAATTCCAATTACAAATTCCACTTCCAAATTACACTGCCAAATCCCAGTTCCAAATTTCAAATCTAAATTTCATTTGCAAATTTCAGGTTCAAATTACACTTTTAAAGGCCATTTCCAAATTTCAATTCCAAGCTGCAATTACCAATGCATTTCATAAATACACTTACACAAGCACGTTCCCAATTCCCCTACTGATGTCCTTTTCCATTTTCTTATACTATAAGTCTTTTCCGCATGTCGCACTTCAATTGCATCCTAAAATTATGATTCCACATTCAAATTACACCTTATTAAGAAAAGTCTGCTTTCTAAGTGTCCTCTTCAATTTATGATTCAAATTCCAATTCCAAATTCCAGTTCCAAGTTTCAATTCAACAATCCACATCCAAATTCCACTTCCAAATTCCAGTCCCATGTTCCAATTCTACAATCCACTTCCAAATTCCACTTCCAAAGTCCACTTGTAAATTCCAATTCCAAATTCCAATTCTAAATTTCAATTCTAAATTCCAATTCCAAATTCCACTTCAAAAATGCATTTCCAAATTTCAATTAAAAATTCCACATCAAAATTCCAGTTTTAAATTACAGTTCAAAATTCCACTTCCAATTTCAGGTAACAAATTGAAATTGTAAATTTCAATTCAAAATAGCACTTTCAAATTCCAGTTCGACATTCAAATTTCAAACTCTGCTTCAAAAATCCACTTCCAAGTTCCAATTCCAAATTGCACTTCAAAATTCCAGTTCTAAATTCCACTTCCTAATGCCACTTCCAAATTCGAGTTTTAAATTCGAATTTTGAACTACACTTCAAATTCCAGTTTGAAATTCCAATTCTAAATTCTACTTTCAAACTCCACTTCCAACTTCCAGTTCTAAATTCAAATTACAAATTCTCCTTCAAAAAATCCACTTCCAAATTCCAATTACAAATTCGACTGACAAATACCACTTCCAACTTTCTGTTCCAATTTCCACTTCTAAATTCCATTTCCAAATTCCAGGTCCAAGCTTAAGTTACCAAATGCCTTTCTGAAATACACTTAAACAATCCCCTTCCCAATTCCCCTTCTGATTTCCTTTTCCAATTTCTGATACTGTAATTCTCTTCCACATGTCGCACTTCAACTGCATCCTGAAATTTTGATTCCAGATTCAAATTGCCCCTTTTTAATAAAATTCTGCTTTCTAAGTGCCCTTGTCAATTTGTGTTTTAAATTCCAATACCAAATTCTGCTTCAAAATTCCAGTTTTAAAGTCCAGTTCTAAATTCCACTTACAAAATCAGGTAAGAAATTACAATCCTAAATTCCAATTCCAAATACCATTTCCACATTTCAGGTCTAAAATCAAATTTCAAAATCTGCTTCAAAAATCAACTTCCAAATTCCAATTCAAATTCCACTTCGAAATTCAAGTTCCAAATTCCACTTCCAAATTCCAGTTCTCAATTTCAATTCTAAATTTCACTTCCAAATTGCGGATCGAAATTCCAATTCTAAATTCCACTTCCATATTCCAGCTCTAAATTCCAATTCCACATTCTGCTTCCAAAATCCACTTCCAAATTCCACTTCTAAATTGCAATTCCAAATTCCAGGTCCAACCTCCAATTACGAAATGCAATTCTGAAATTCACTTCCACAATGACGTTCCCAATTCCCCTTCACATATCCTTTTCCACTGTCTGATACCATAATTCTCTCCCACATGGTGCACTTCAATTGCATCCTGAAATTATGATTCCAGATTCCAATTACACCTTATTAATAAAAGTCTGCTTTCTAAGTGTCCTCTGAAATTTGTGTTTCAAATTCCAATTCCAAATTCCATTGCCAAATTCCAGTTAAAAAATCCAATTCTACATTCCACTGCCAAATTCCAATTCCAAATTCCATTTCCACACTCCACTTCCATATTCCAGTTCGAAATTCCAATTCCAATTTCTCCTTCAAATAAATCCACTTCCAAATTCCAATTCCAAATTCCAGGTCTAAATTCAAATTCCAAATTCTCGTTCAAATAAATCCACTTCCAAATTCCAATTACAAATTCCACTTCCAAATTACACTGACAAATCCCAGTTCCAAATTTCAAATCTAAATTTCATTTGCAAATTTCAGGTTCAAATTACACTTTTAAAGGCCATTTCCAAATTTCAATTCCAAGCTGCAATTACTAATGCATTTCAGAAATACACTTACAGAAGCCCGTTCCCAATTCCCCTACTGATTTCCTTTTCCAGTTTCTTATACTATAAGTCTCTTCCCCATGTCGCACTTCAATTGCATCCTAAAATTGTCATTCCAGATGCAAATTACACCTTATTAAGAAAAGTCTGCTTTCTAAGTGCCCTCTTCAATTTGTGTTTCAAATTCCAATTCCACATTCCACTTCCAAGTTCCAATTCTACAATCCACTTCCAAATTCCAGTCCCATGTTCCAATTCTACAATCCACTTCCAAATTCCACTTCCAAATAACACTTGTAAATTCCAATTCCAAATTCCAATTCTAAATTTCAATTCTAAATTCCAATTCCAAATTCCAATTCCAAATTCCACTTCAAAAATGCACTTCCAAATTTCAATTCCAAATTCCACTTCAAAATTTCACTTTTAAATTACAGTTCTAAATTCCACTTCCAAATTCAGGTAACCAATTGCAATTCTAAATTTCAGTTCCAAATAGCACTTCCAAATTCCACTTCTACATTCAAATTTCAATTTCTGCTTCAAAAATCCACTTCCAAGTTCCAATTCCAAATTCCACTTCAAAATTCCAGTTTTAAATGTTACTTCCTAATTCCACTTCCAAATTCCAGTTCAAAATTCGAATTTTATACTACACTTCCAAATTCCAGTTTGAAATTCAAATTACAAATTCTCCTTCAAAAAATCCACTTCCAAATTCCAATTACAAATTCGACTGACAAATACCACTTCCAACTTTCAGTTCCAAATTCCACTTCTAAATTCCATTTCCAAATTCCAGCTCCAAGCTCAAGTTACCAAATGCATTTCTGAAATACACTTACACAATCCTCTTCCCAATTCCCCTTCTGATTTCCTTTTCCAATTTCTGATACTGTAATTCTCTTCCACATGTCGCACTACAACTGCATCCTGAAATTTTGATTCCAGATTCAAATTGCCCCTTTTTAATAAAATCCTGCTTTCTAAGTACCCTTGTCACTTTGTGTTTTAAACTCCAATACCAAATTCTGCTTCAAAATTCCAGTTTTAAAGTCCAGTTCTAAAGTCCACTTACAAAAATCAGGTAACAAATTACAATCCTAAATTCCAATTCCAAATACCACTTCCACATTTCAGGCCTAATATCAAACTCCAAACTCTGCTTCAAAAATCAACTTCCAAATTCCAATTCAAATTCCACTTCGAAATTCCAGTCCCAAATTCCACTTCCAAATTCCAGTTCTCAATTTCAATTCTAAATTTCACTTAAAAAATTGCGGATCGAAATTCCAATTCTAAATTGCACTTCCATATACCAGCTGTAAATTCCAATTCCACATTCTGCTTCCAAAATCCACTTCGAAATTCCACTTCTAAATTGCAATTCCAAATGCCAGGTCCAACCTCCAATTACGAAATGCAATTCTGAAATTCACTTCCACAATCACGTTCCCAATTCTCCTTCTCATATCCTTTTCCACTGTCTGATACCATAATTCTCTTCCACATGATGCACTTTAATTACATCCTCAAATTATGATTCCAGATTGAAATTACACCTTATTAAAAAAAGTCTGCTTTCTAAGTGCCCTCTGAAATTTGTGTTTCAAATTCCAATTTCAAATTCCATTGTCAAATTCCAGTTACAAATTCCAATTCTACATTCCCCTGCCAAATTCCAATTCTAAATTCCATTTCCACACTTCACTTCCATATTCCAGTTCGAAATTCCAATTCCAATTTCTCCTTCAAAAATCCACTTCCAAATTCCACTGCCAAATTCCAGTTCCAAATTTCAAATCTAAATTTCATTTGCAAATTTCAGGTTCAAATTTCACTTTTAAAGGCCATTTCCAAATTCCAATTCCAAGCTGCAATTGCCAAATGCATTTGAGAAATACACTTACACAAGCCCGTTCCCAATTACCCTACTGATTTCCTTTTCCAGTGTCTTATACTATAAGTCTCTTCCGCATGTCGCACTTCAATTGCATCCTAAAATTATGATTCCAGATTCAAATTACACCTTATTAAGAAAAGTCTGCTTTCTAAGTGCCCTCTTCAATTTGTGTTTCAAATTCCAATTCCAAATTCCACTTCCAAGTTCCAATTCTACAATGCACTTCCAAATTCCACTTCCAAATTCCAGTCCCATGTTCCAATTCTACAATCCACTTCCAAATTCCACTTCCAAATAACACTTGTAAATTCCAATTCCAAATTCCAATTCTAAATTTCAATTCTAAATTCCAATTCCAAATTCCAATTCCAAATTCCACTTCAAAAATGCACTTCCAAATTTCAATTCCAAATTCCACTTCAAAATTCCACTTTTAAATTACAGTTCTAAATTCCACTTCTAAATTCAGGTAACCAATTGCAATTCTAAATTTCAGTTCCAAATAGCACTTCCAAATTCCACTTCTACATTCAAATTTCAATTTCTGCTTCAAAAATCCACTTCCAAGTTCCAATTCCAAATTCCACTTCAAAATTCCAGTTTTAAATGTTACTTCCTAATTCCACTTCCAAATTCCAGTTCAAAATTCGAATTTTATACTCCACTTCCAAATTCCAGTTTGAAATTCAAATTACAAATTCTCCTTCAAAAAATCCACTTCCAAATTCCAATTACAAATTCGACTGACAAATACCACTTCCAACTTTCAGTTCCAAATTCCACTTCTAAATTCCATTTCCAAATTCCAGCTCCAAGCTCAAGTTACCAAATGCATTTCTGAAATACACTTACACAATCCCCTTCCCAATTCCCCTTCTGATTTCCTTTTCCAATTTCTGAGACTGTAATTCTCTTCCACATGTCGCACTTCAACTGCATCCTGAAATTTTGATTCCAGATTCAAATTGCCCCTTTTTAATAAAATTCTGCTTTCTAAGTGCCCTTGTCAATTTGGGTTTCAAACTCCAATACCAAATTCCGCTTCAAAATTCCAGTTTTCAAGTCCAGTTTCAAATTCCACTTACAATATCAGGTAACAATTTGCAATCCTAAATTCCAATTGCACATACCACTTCCACATTTCAGGTCTAAAATCAAATTCCAAACTCTGCTTCAAAAATCAACTTCCAAATTCCAATTCCAAATTCCACTTCGAAATTCCAGTTCCAAATTCCACTTCCAAATTCCAGTTCTCAATTTCAATTCTAAATTTCACTTCCAAATTGCGGATCGAAATTCCAATTCTAAATTCCACTTCCATATTCCAGCTCTAAATTCCAATTCCACATTCTTCTTCCAAAATCCACTTCCAAATTCCACTTCTAAATTGCAATTCCAAATTCCAGGTCCAACCTCCAATTACGAAATGCAATTCTGAAATTCACTTCCACAATGACGTTCCCAATTCCCCTTCACATATTCTTTTCCACTGTCTGATACCATAATTCTCTCCCACATGGTGCACTTCAATTGCATCCTGAAATTATGATTCCAGATTCCAATTACACCTTATTAATAAAAGTCTGCTTTCTAAGTGTCCTCTGAAATTTGTGTTTCAAATTCCAATTCCAAATTCCAGTTAAAAAATCCAATTCTACATTCCACTGCCAAATTCCAATTCCAAATTCCATTTCCACACTCCACTTTCATATTCCAGTTCGAAATTCCAATTCCAATTTCTCCTTCAAAAATCCACTTCCAAATTCCAATTACAAATTCCACTTCCAAATTACACTGACAAATCCCAGTTCCAAATTTCAAATCTAAATTTCATTTGCAAATTTCAGGTTCAAATTACACTTTTAAAGGCCATTTCCAAATTTCAATTCCAAGCTGCAATTACTAATGCATTTCAGAAATACACTTACACAACCCCGTTCCCAATTCCCCTACTGATTTCCTTTTCCAGTTTCTTATACTATAAGTCTCTTCCGCATGTCGCACTTCAATTGCATCCTAAAATTGTCATTCCAGATGCAAATTACACCTTATTAAGAAAAGTCTGCTTTCTAAGTGCCCTCTTCAATTTGTGTTTCAAATTCCATTTCCACATTCCACTTCCAAGTTCCAATTCTACAATTCACTTCCAAATTCCAGTCCCATGTTCCAATTCTACAATCCACTTCCAAATTCCACTTCCAAATAACACTTGTAAATTCCAATTCCAAATTCCAATTCTAAATTTCAATTCTAAATTCCAATTCCAAATTCCAATTCCAAATTCCACTTCAAAAATGCACTTCCAAATTTCAATTCCAAATTCCACTTCAAAATTCCACTTTTAAATTACAATTCTAAATTCCACTTCCAAATTCAGGTAACCAATTGCAATTCTAAATTTCAGTTCCAAATAGCACTTCCAAATTCCACTTCTACATTCAAATTTCAATTTCTGCTTCAAAAATCCACTTCCAAGTTCCAATTCCAAATTCCACTTCAAAATTCCAGTTTTAAATGTTACTTCCTAATTCCACTTCCAAATTCCAGTTCAAAATTCGAATTTTATACTACACTTCCAACTTCCAGTTCTAAATTCAAATTACAAATTCTCCTTCAAAAAATCCACTTCCAAATTCCAATTACAAATTCGACTGACAAATACCACTTCCAACTTTCAGTTCCAAATTCCACTTCTAAATTCCATTTCCAAATTCCAGCTCCAAGCTCAAGTTACCAAATGCATTTCTGAAATACACTTACACAATCCCCTTCCCAATTCCCCTTCTGATTTCCTTTTCCAATTTCTGATACTGTAATTCTCTTCCACATGTCGCACTTCAACTGCATCCTGAAATTTTGATTCCAGATTCAAATTGCCCCTTTTTAATAAAATTCTGCTTTCTAAGTGCCCTTGTCAATTTGGGTTTCAAACTCCAATACCAAATTGCGCTTCAAAATTCCATTTTTCAAGTCCAGTTTCAAATTCCACTTACAATATCAGGTAACAATTTGCAATCCTAAATTCCAATTGCACATACCACTTCCACATTTCAGGTCTAAAATCAAATTCCAAACTCTGCTTCAAAAATCAACTTCCAAATTCCAATTCCAAATTCCACTTCGAAATTCCAGTTCCAAATTCCACTTCCAAATTCCAGTTCTCAATTTCAATTCTAAATTTCACTTCCAAATTGCGGATCGAAATTCCAATTCTAAATTCCACTTCCATATTCCAGCTCTAAATTCCA
Organism: Notamacropus eugenii; assembly: GCF_028372415.1. Taxonomy (NCBI): domain Eukaryota; kingdom Metazoa; phylum Chordata; class Mammalia; order Diprotodontia; family Macropodidae; genus Notamacropus; species Notamacropus eugenii. The sequence continues at coordinate 329,919 of NW_027325112.1, forward strand.
ATTCCACATTCTTCTTCCAAAATCCACTTCCAAATTCCACTTCTAAATTGCAATTCCAAATTCCAGGTCCAACCTCCAATTACGAAATGCAATTCTGAAATTCACTTCCACAATGACGTTCCCAATTCCCCTTCACATATTCTTTTCCACTGTCTGATACCATAATTCTCTCCCACATGGTGCACTTCAATTGCATCCTGAAATTATGATTCCAGATTCCAATTACACCTTATTAATAAAAGTCTGCTTTCTAAGTGTCCTCTGAAATTTGTGTTTCAAATTCCAATTCCAAATTCCATTGCCAAATTCCAGTTAAAAAATCCAATTCTACATTCCACTGCCAAATTCCAATTCCAAATTCCATTTCCACACTCCACTTTCATATTCCAGTTCGAAATTCCAATTCCAATTTCTCCTTCAAAAATCCACTTCCAAATTCCACTTCCAAATTCCACTTCCAAATTCCAGGTCTAAATTCAAATTCCAAATTCTCGTTCAAATAAATCCACTTCCAAATTCCAATTACAAATTCCACTTCCAAATTACACTGACAAATCCCAGTTCCAAATTTCAAATCTAAATTTCATTTGCAAATTTCAGGTTCAAATTACACTTTTAAAGGCCATTTCCAAATTTCAATTCCAAGCTGCAATTACTAATGCATTTCAGAAATACACTTACACAACCCCGTTCCCAATTCCCCTACTGATTTCCTTTTCCAGTTTCTTATACTATAAGTCTCTTCCGCATGTCGCACTTCAATTGCATCCTAAAATTGTCATTCCAGATGCAAATTACACCTTATTAAGAAAAGTCTGCTTTCTAAGTGCCCTCTTCAATTTGTGTTTCAAATTCCATTTCCACATTCCACTTCCAAGTTCCAATTCTACAATTCACTTCCAAATTCCAGTCCCATGTTCCAATTCTACAATCCACTTCCAAATTCCACTTCCAAATAACACTTGTAAATTCCAATTCCAAATTCCAATTCTAAATTTCAATTCTAAATTCCAATTCCAAATTCCAATTCCAAATTCCACTTCAAAAATGCACTTCCAAATTTCAATTCCAAATTCCACTTCAAAATTCCACTTTTAAATTACAATTCTAAATTCCACTTCCAAATTCAGGTAACCAATTGCAATTCTAAATTTCAGTTCCAAATAGCACTTCCAAATTCCACTTCTACATTCAAATTTCAATTTCTGCTTCAAAAATCCACTTCCAAGTTCCAATTCCAAATTCCACTTCAAAATTCCAGTTTTAAATGTTACTTCCTAATTCCACTTCCAAATTCCAGTTCAAAATTCGAATTTTATACTACACTTCCAACTTCCAGTTCTAAATTCAAATTACAAATTCTCCATCAAAAAATCCACTTCCAAATTCCAATTACAAATTCGACTGACAAATACCACTTCCAACTTTCAGTTCCAAATTCCACTTCTAAATTCCATTTCCAAATTCCAGCTCCAAGCTCAAGTTACCAAATGCATTTCTGAAATACACTTACACAATCCCCTTCCCAATTCCCCTTCTGATTTCCTTTTCCAATTTCTGATACTGTAATTCTCTTCCACATGTCGCACTTCAACTGCATCCTGAAATTTTGATTCCAGATTCAAATTGCCCCTTTTTAATAAAATTCTGCTTTCTAAGTGCCCTTGTCAATTTGGGTTTCAAACTCCAATACCAAATTGCGCTTCAAAATTCCAGTTTTCAAGTCCAGTTTCAAATTCCACTTACAAAATCAGGTAACAATTTGCAATCCTAAATTCCAATTCCACATACCACTTCCACATTTCAGGTCTAAAATCAAATTTCAAAATCTGCTTCAAAAATCAACTTCCAAATTCCAATTCCAAATTCCACTTCGAAATTCCAGTTCCAAATTCCACTTCCAAATTCCAGTTCTCAATTTCAATTCTAAATTTCACTTCCAAATTGCGGATCGAAATTCCAATTCTAAATTCCACTTCCATATTCCAGCTCTAAATTCCAATTCCACATTCTGCTTCCAAAATCCACTTCCAAATTCCACTTCTAAATTGCAATTCCAAATTCCAGGTCCAACCTCCAATTACGAAATGCAATTCTGAAATTCACTTCCACAATGACGTTCCCAATTCCCCTTCACATATCCTTTTCCACTGTCTGATACCATAATTCTCTCCCACATGGTGCACTTCAATTGCATCCTGAAATTATGATTCCAGATTCCAATTACACCTTATTAATAAAAGTCTGCTTTCTAAGTGTCCTCTGAAATTTGTGTTTCAAATTCCAATTCCAAATTCCATTGCCAAATTCCAGTTAAAAAATCTAATTCTACATTCTACTGCCAAATTCCAATTTCAAATTCCATTTCCACACTCCACTTCCATATTCCAGTTCGAAATTCCAATTCCAATTTCTCCTTCAAAAATCCACTTCCAAATTCCACTTCCAAATTCCACTTCCAAATTCCAGGTCTAAATTCAAATTCCAAATTCTCGTTCAAATAAATCCACTTCCAAATTCCAATTACAAATTCCACTTCCAAATTACACTGACAAATCCCAGTTCCAAATTTCAAATCTAAATTTCATTTGCAAATTTCAGGTTCAAATTACACTTTTAAAGGCCATTTCCAAATTTCAATTCCAAGCTGCAATTACTAATGCATTTCAGAAATACACTTACAGAAGCCCGTTCCCAATTCCCCTACTGATTTCCTTTTCCAGTTTCTTATACTACAAGTCTCTTCCGCATGTCGCACTTCAATTGCATCCTAAAATTGTGATTCCAGATGCAAATTACACCTTATTAAGAAAAGTCTGCTTTCTAAGTGCCCTCTTCAATTTGTGTTTCAAATTCCAATTCCACATTCCACTTCCAAGTTCCAATTCTACAATCCACTTCCAAATTCCAGTCCCATGTTCCAATTCTACAATCCACTTCCAAATTCCACTTCCAAATAACACTTGTAAATTCCAATTCCAAATTCCAATTCTAAATTTCAATTCTAAATTCCAATTCCAAATTCCAATTCCAAATTCCACTTCAAAAATGCACTTCCAAATTTCAATTCCAAATTCCACTTCAAAATTCCACTTTTAAATTACAGTTCTAAATTCCACTTCCAAATTCAGGTAACCAATTGCAATTCTAAATTTCAGTTCCAAATAGCACTTCCAAATTCCACTTCTACATTCAAATTTCAATTTCTGCTTCAAAAATCCACTTCCAAGTTCCAATTCCAAATTCCACTTCAAAATTCCAGTTTTAAATGTTACTTCCTAATTCCACTTCCAAATTCCAGTTCAAAATTCGAATTTTATACTCCACTTCCAACTTCCAGTTCTAAATTCAAATTACAAATTCTCCTTCAAAAAATCCACTTCCAAATTCCAATTACAAATTCGACTGACAAATACCACTTCCAACTTTCAGTTCCAAATTCCACTTCTAAATTCCATTTCCAAATTCCAGCTCCAAGCTCAAGTTACTAAATGCATTTCTGAAATACACTTACACAATCCCCTTCCCAATTCCCCTTCTGATTTCCTTTTCCAATTTCTGATACTGTAATTCTCTTCCACATGTCGCACTTCAACTGCATCCTGAAATTTTGATTCCAGATTCAAATTGCCCCTTTTTAATAAAATCCTGCTTTCTAAGTACCCTTGTCACTTTGTGTTTTAAACTCCAATACCAAATTCCGCTTCAAAATTCCAGTTTTAAAGTCTAGTTCTAAAGTCCACTTACAAAAATCAGGTAACAAATTACAATCCTAAATTTCAATTCCAAATACCACTTCCACATTTCAGGCCTAATATCAAATTCCAAACTCTGCTTCAAAAATCAACTTCCAAATTCCAATTCAAATTCCACTTCGAAATTCCAGTTCCAAATTCCACTTCCAAATTCCAGTTCTCAATTTCAATTCTAAATTTCACTTCCAAATTGCGGATCGAAATTCCAATTCAAAATTCCACTTCCATATTCCAGCTCTAAATTCCAATTCCACATTCTGCTTCCAAAATCCACTTCCAAATTCCACTTCTAAATTGCAATTCCAAATTCCAGGTCCAACCTCCAATTACGAAATGCAATTCTGAAATTCACTTCCACAATGACGTTCCCAATTCCCCTTCACATATCCTTTTCCACTGTCTGATACCATAATTCTCTCCCACATGGTGCACTTCAATTGCATCCTGAAATTATGATTCCAGATTCCAATTACACCTTATTAATAAAAGTCTGCTTTCTAAGTGTCCTCTGAAATTTGTGTTTCAAATTCCAATTCCAAATTCCATTGCCAAATTCCAGTTAAAAAATCCAATTCTACATTCTACTGCCAAATTCCAATTTCAAATTCCATTTCCACACTCCACTTCCATATTCCAGTTCGAAATTCCAATTCCAATTTCTCCTTCAAAAATCCACTTCCAAATTCCACTTCCAAATTCCACTTCCAAATTCCAGGTCTAAATTCAAATTCCAAATTCTCGTTCAAATAAATCCACTTCCAAATTCCAATTACAAATTCCACTTCCAAATTACACTGACAAATCCCAGTTCCAAATTTCAAATCTAAATTTCATTTGCAAATTTCAGGTTCAAATTACACTTTTAAAGGCCATTTCCAAATTTCAATTCCAAGCTGCAATTACTAATGCATTTCAGAAATACACTTACAGAAGCCCGTTCCCAATTCCCCTACTGATTTCCTTTTCCAGTTTCTTATACTACAAGTCTCTTCCGCATGTCGCACTTCAATTGCATCCTAAAATTGTGATTCCAGATGCAAATTACACCTTATTAAGAAAAGTCTGCTTTCTAAGTGCCCTCTTCAATTTGTGTTTCAAATTCCAATTCCACATTCCACTTCCAAGTTCCAATTCTACAATCCACTTCCAAATTCCAGTCCCATGTTCCAATTCTACAATCCACTTCCAAATTCCACTTCCAAATAACACTTGTAAATTCCAATTCCAAATTCCAATTCTAAATTTCAATTCTAAATTCCAATTCCAAATTCCAATTCCAAATTCCACTTCAAAAATGCACTTCCAAATTTCAATTCCAAATTCCACTTCAAAATTCCACTTTTAAATTACAGTTCTAAATTCCACTTCCAAATTCAGGTAACCAATTGCAATTCTAAATTTCAGTTCCAAATAGCACTTCCAAATTCCACTTCTACATTCAAATTTCAATTTCTGCTTCAAAAATCCACTTCCAAGTTCCAATTCCAAATTCCACTTCAAAATTCCAGTTTTAAATGTTACTTCCTAATTCCACTTCCAAATTCCAGTTCAAAATTCGAATTTTATACTCCACTTCCAACTTCCAGTTCTAAATTCAAATTACAAATTCTCCTTCAAAAAATCCACTTCCAAATTCCAATTACAAATTCGACTGACAAATACCACTTCCAACTTTCAGTTCCAAATTCCACTTCTAAATTCCATTTCCAAATTCCAGCTCCAAGCTCAAGTTACCAAATGCATTTCTGAAATACACTTACACAATCCCCTTCCCAATTCCCCTTCTGATTTCCTTTTCCAATTTCTGATACTGTAATTCTCTTCCACATGTCGCACTTCAACTGCATCCTGAAATTTTGATTCCAGATTCAAATTGCCCCTTTTTAATAAAATCCTGCTTTCTAAGTACCCTTGTCACTTTGTGTTTTAAACTCCAATACCAAATTCCGCTTCAAAATTCCAGTTTTAAAGTCTAGTTCTAAAGTCCACTTACAAAAATCAGGTAACAAATTACAATCCTAAATTTCAATTCCAAATACCACTTCCACATTTCAGGCCTAATATCAAATTCCAAACTCTGCTTCAAAAATCAACTTCCAAATTCCAATTCAAATTCCACTTCGAAATTCCAGTTCCAAATTCCACTTCCAAATTCCAGTTCTCAATTTCAATTCTAAATTTCACTTCCAAATTGCGGATCGAAATTCCAATTCAAAATTGCACTTCCATATTCCAGCTCTAAATTCCAATTCCACATTCTGCTTCCAAAATCCACTTCGAAATTCCACTTCTAAATTGCAATTCCAAATGCCAGGTCCAACCTCCAATTACGAAATGCAATTCTGAAATTCACTTCCACAATCACGTTCCCAATTCTCCTTCTCATATCCTTTTCCACTGTCTGATACCATAATTCTCTTCCACATGATGCACTTCAATTACATCCTCAAATTATGATTCCAGATTGAAATTACACCTTATTAAAAAAAGTCTGCTTTCTAAGTGCCCTCTGAAATTTGTGTTTCAAATTCCAATTTCAAATTCCATTGTCAAATTCCAGTTACAAATTCCAATTCTACATTCCCCTACCAAATTCCAATTCTAAATTCCATTTCCACACTTCACTTCCATATTCCAGTTCGAAATTCCAATTCCAATTTCTCCTTCAAAAATCCACTTCCAAATTCCACTGCCAAATTCCAGTTCCAAATTTCAAATCTAAATTTCATTTGCAAATTTCAGGTTCAAATTCCACTTTTAAAGGCCATTTCCAAATTCGAATTCCAAGCTGCAATTACGAAATGCATTTCAGAAATACACTTACACAAGCCCGTTCCCAATTCCCCTACTGATTTCCTTTTCCAGTTACTTATACTATAAGTCTCTTCCGTATGTCGCACTTCAATTGCATCCTAAAATTATGATTCCAGATTCAAATTACACCTTATTAAGAAAAGTCTGCTTTCTAAGTGCCCTCTGCAATTTGTGTTTCAAATTCCACTTCCAAGTTCCAATTCTACAATCCACTTCCAAATTCCACTTCCAAATTCCAGTCCCATGTTCCAATTCTACAATCCACTTCCAAATACCACTTCCAAATAACACTTGTAAATTCTAATTCCAAATTGCAATTCTAAATTTCAATTCTAACTTCCAATTCCAAATTCCAATTCCAAATTCCACTTCAAAAATGCACTTCCAAAATTCAATTCCAAATTCCACTTCAAAATTCCAGTTTTAAATTACAGTTCTAAATTCCACTTCCAAATTCAGGTAACAAATTGCAATTCTAAATTTCAGTTCCAAATACCACTTCCAAATTCCAGTTCTACATTCAAATTTCAATTTCTGCTTCAAAAATCCACTTCTAATTTCCAATTCCAAATTCCACTTCAAAATTCCAGTTTTAAATTCCACTTCCTAATGCCACTTCCAAATTCCAGTTCAAAATTCGAATTTTAAACTACACTTCCAAATTCCAGTTTGAAATTCCAATTCTAAATTCCACTTCCAAACTCCACTTCCAACTTCCAGTTCTAAATTCAAATTACAAATTCTTCAAAAAATCCACTTCCAAATTCCAATTACAAATTCGACTGACAAATACCACTTCCAACTTTCAGTTCCAAATTCCACTTCTAAATTCCATTTCCAAATTCCAGCTCCAAGCTCAAGTTACCAAATGCATTTCTGAAATACACTTACACAATCCCCTTCCCAATTCCCCTTCTGATTTCCTTTTCCAATTTCTGATACTGTAATTCTCTTCCACATGTCGCACTTCAACTGCATCCTGAAATTTTGATTCCAGATTCAAATTGCCCCTTTTTAATAAAATCCTGCTTTCTAAGTACCCTTGTCACTTTGTGTTTTAAACTCCAATACCAAATTTCGCTTCAAAATTCCAGTTTTAAAGTCCAGTTCTAAAGTCCACTTCCAAAAATCAGGTAACAAATGACAATCCTAAATTCCAATTCCAAATACCACTTCCACATTTCAGGCCTAATATCAAATTCCAAACTCTGCTTCAAAAATCAACTTCCAAATTCCAATTCAAATTCCACTTCGAAATTCCAGTTCCAAATTCCACTTCCAAATTCCAGTTCTCAATTTCAATTCAAAATTTCACTTCCAAATTGCGGATCGAAATTCCAATTCTAAATTGCACTTCCATATACCAGCTCTAAATTCCAATTCCACATTCTGCTTCCAAAATCCACTTCGAAATTCCACTTCTAAATTGCAATTCCAAATGCCAGGTCCAACCTCCAATTACGAAATGCAATTCTGAAATTCACTTCCACAATCACGTTCCCAATTCTCCTTCTCATATCCTTTTCCACTGTCTGATACCATAATTCTCTTCCACATGATGCACTTCAATTACATCCTCAAATTATGATTCCAGATTGAAATTACACCTTATTAAAAAAAGTCTGCTTTCTAAGTGCCCTCTGAAATTTGTGTTTCAAATTCCAATTTCAAATTCCATTGCCAAATTCCAGTTAAAAAATCCAATTCTACATTCTACTGCCAAATTCCAATTTCAAATTCCATTTCCACACTCCACTTCCATATTCCAGTTCGAAATTCCAATTCCAATTTCTCCTTCAAAAATCCACTTCCAAATTCCACTTCCAAATTCCACTTCCAAATTCCAGGTCTAAATTCAAATTCCAAATTCTCGTTCAAATAAATCCACTTCCAAATTCCAATTACAAATTCCACTTCCAAATTACACTGACAAATCCCAGTTCCAAATTTCAAATCTAAATTTCATTTGCAAATTTCAGGTTCAAATTACACTTTTAAAGGCCATTTCCAAATTTCAATTCCAAGCTGCAATTACTAATGCATTTCAGAAATACACTTACAGAAGCCCGTTCCCAATTCCCCTACTGATTTCCTTTTCCAGTTTCTTATACTACAAGTCTCTTCCGCATGTCGCACTTCAATTGCATCCTAAAATTGTGATTCCAGATGCAAATTACACCTTATTAAGAAAAGTCTGCTTTCTAAGTGCCCTCTTCAATTTGTGTTTCAAATTCCAATTCCACATTCCACTTCCAAGTTCCAATTCTACAATCCACTTCCAAATTCCAGTCCCATGTTCCAATTCTACAATCCACTTCCAAATTCCACTTCCAAATAACACTTGTAAATTCCAATTCCAAATTCCAATTCTAAATTTCAATTCTAAATTCCAATTCCAAATTCCAATTCCAAATTCCACTTCAAAAATGCACTTCCAAATTTCAATTCCAAATTCCACTTCAAAATTCCACTTTTAAATTACAGTTCTAAATTCCACTTCCAAATTCAGGTAACCAATTGCAATTCTAAATTTCAGTTCCAAATAGCACTTCCAAATTCCACTTCTACATTCAAATTTCAATTTCTGCTTCAAAAATCCACTTCCAAGTTCCAATTCCAAATTCCACTTCAAAATTCCAGTTTTAAATGTTACTTCCTAATTCCACTTCCAAATTCCAGTTCAAAATTCGAATTTTATACTCCACTTCCAACTTCCAGTTCTAAATTCAAATTACAAATTCTCCTTCAAAAAATCCACTTCCAAATTCCAATTACAAATTCGACTGACAAATACCACTTCCAACTTTCAGTTCCAAATTCCACTTCTAAATTCCATTTCCAAATTCCAGCTCCAAGCTCAAGTTACTAAATGCATTTCTGAAATACACTTACACAATCCCCTTCCCAATTCCCCTTCTGATTTCCTTTTCCAATTTCTGATACTGTAATTCTCTTCCACATGTCGCACTTCAACTGCATCCTGAAATTTTGATTCCAGATTCAAATTGCCCCTTTTTAATAAAATCCTGCTTTCTAAGTACCCTTGTCACTTTGTGTTTTAAACTCCAATACCAAATTCCGCTTCAAAATTCCAGTTTTAAAGTCTAGTTCTAAAGTCCACTTACAAAAATCAGGTAACAAATTACAATCCTAAATTTCAATTCCAAATACCACTTCCACATTTCAGGCCTAATATCAAATTCCAAACTCTGCTTCAAAAATCAACTTCCAAATTCCAATTCAAATTCCACTTCGAAATTCCAGTTCCAAATTCCACTTCCAAATTCCAGTTCTCAATTTCAATTCTAAATTTCACTTCCAAATTGCGGATCGAAATTCCAATTCAAAATTGCACTTCCATATTCCAGCTCTAAATTCCAATTCCACATTCTGCTTCCAAAATCCACTTCGAAATTCCACTTCTAAATTGCAATTCCAAATGCCAGGTCCAACCTCCAATTACGAAATGCAATTCTGAAATTCACTTCCACAATCACGTTCCCAATTCTCCTTCTCATATCCTTTTCCACTGTCTGATACCATAATTCTCTTCCACATGATGCACTTCAATTACATCCTCAAATTATGATTCCAGATTGAAATTACACCTTATTAAAAAAAGTCTGCTTTCTAAGTGCCCTCTGAAATTTGTGTTTCAAATTCCAATTTCAAATTCCATTGTCAAATTCCAGTTACAAATTCCAATTCTACATTCCCCTACCAAATTCCAATTCTAAATTCCATTTCCACACTTCACTTCCATATTCCAGTTCGAAATTCCAATTCCAATTTCTCCTTCAAAAATCCACTTCCAAATTCCACTGCCAAATTCCAGTTCCAAATTTCAAATCTAAATTTCATTTGCAAATTTCAGGTTCAAATTCCACTTTTAAAGGCCATTTCCAAATTCGAATTCCAAGCTGCAATTACGAAATGCATTTCAGAAATACACTTACACAAGCCCGTTCCCAATTCCCCTACTGATTTCCTTTTCCAGTTACTTATACTATAAGTCTCTTCCGTATGTCGCACTTCAATTGCATCCTAAAATTATGATTCCAGATTCAAATTACACCTTATTAAGAAAAGTCTGCTTTCTAAGTGCCCTCTGCAATTTGTGTTTCAAATTCCAATTCCAAATTCCACTTCCAAGTTCCAATTCTACAATCCACTTCCAAATTCCACTTCCAAATTCCAGTCCCATGTTCCAATTCTACAATCCACTTCCAAATACCACTTCCAAATAACACTTGTAAATTCTAATTCCAAATTGCAATTCTAAATTTCAATTCTAACTTCCAATTCCAAATTCCAATTCCAAATTCCACTTCAAAAATGCACTTCCAAAATTCAATTCCAAATTCCACTTCAAAATTCCAGTTTTAAATTACAGTTCTAAATTCCACTTCCAAATTCAGGTAACAAATTGCAATTCTAAATTTCAGTTCCAAATACCACTTCCAAATTCCAGTTCTACATTCAAATTTCAATTTCTGCTTCAAAAATCCACTTCTAATTTCCAATTCCAAATTCCACTTCAAAATTCCAGTTTTAAATTCCACTTCCTAATGCCACTTCCAAATTCCAGTTCAAAATTCGAATTTTAAACTACACTTCCAAATTCCAGTTTGAAATTCCAATTCTAAATTCCACTTCCAAACTCCACTTCCAACTTCCAGTTCTAAATTCAAATTACAAATTCTTCAAAAAATCCACTTCCAAATTCCAATTACAAATTCGACTGACAAATACCACTTCCAACTTTCAGTTCCAAATTCCACTTCTAAATTCCATTTCCAAATTCCAGCTCCAAGCTCAAGTTACCAAATGCATTTCTGAAATACACTTACACAATCCCCTTCCCAATTCCCCTTCTGATTTCCTTTTCCAATTTCTGATACTGTAATTCTCTTCCACATGTCGCACTTCAACTGCATCCCGAAATTTTGATTCCAGATTCAAATTGCCCCTTTTTAATAAAATCCTGCTTTCTAAGTACCCTTGTCACTTTGTGTTTTAAACTCCAATACCAAATTCCGCTTCAAAATTCCAGTTTTAAAGTCCAGTTCTAAAGTCCACTTCCAAAAATCAGGTAACAAATGACAATCCTAAATTCCAATTCCAAATACCACTTCCACATTTCAGGCCTAATATCAAATTCCAAACTCTGCTTCAAAAATCAACTTCCAAATTCCAATTCAAATTCCACTTCGAAATTCCAGTTCCAAATTCCACTTCCAAATTCCAGTTCTCAATTTCAATTCAAAATTTCACTTCCAAATTGCGGATCGAAATTCCAATTCTAAATTGCACTTCCATATACCAGCTCTAAATTCCAATTCCACATTCTGCTTCCAAAATCCACTTCGAAATTCCACTTCTAAATTGCAATTCCAAATGCCAGGTCCAACCTCCAATTACGAAATGCAATTCTGAAATTCACTTCCACAATCACGTTCCCAATTCTCCTTCTCATATCCTTTTCCACTGTCTGATACCATAATTCTCTTCCACATGATGCACTTCAATTACATCCTCAAATTATGATTCCAGATTGAAATTACACCTTATTAAAAAAAGTCTGCTTTCTAAGTGCCCTCTGAAATTTGTGTTTCAAATTCCAATTTCAAATTCCATTGTCAAATTCCAGTTACAAATTCCAATTTTACATTCCCCTGCCAAATTCCAATTCTAAATTCCATTTCCACACTTCACTTCCATATTCCAGTTCGAAATTCCAATTCCAATTTCTCCTTCAAAAATCCACTTCCAAATTCCACTGCCAAATTCCAGTTCCAAATTTCAAATCTAAATTTCATTTGCAAATTTCAGGTTCAAATTTCACTTTTAAAGGCCATTTCCAAATTCCAATTCCAAGCTGCAATTGCCAAATGCATTTGAGAAATACACTTACACAAGCCCGTTCCCAATTCCCCTACTGATTTCCTTTTCCAGTTTCTTATACTATAAGTGTCTTCCGCATGTCGCACTTCAATTGCATCCTAAAATTATGATTCCAGATTCAAATTACACCTTATTAAGAAAAGTCTGCTTTCTAAGTGCCCTCTTCAATTTGTGTTTCAAATTCCAATTCCAAATTCCACTTCCAAGTTCCAATTCTACAATCCATTTCCAAATTCCACTTCCAAATTCCAGTCCCATGTTCCAATTCTACAATCCACTTCCAAATTCCACTTCCAAATAACACTTTTAAATTCCAAATCCAAATTAAAATTTTAAATTTCAATTCTAAATTCCAATTCCAAATTCCAATTCCAAATTCCACTTCAAAAATGCACTTCCAAATTTCAATTCCAAATTCCACTTCAAAATTCCACTTTTAAATTACAGTTCTAAATTCCACTTCCAAATTCAGGTAACCAATTGCAATTCTAAATTTTAGTTCCAAATAGCACTTCCAAAGTCCACTTCTACATTCAAATTTCAATTTCTGCTTCAAAAATCCACTTCCAAGTTCCAATTCCAAATTCCACTTCAAAATTCCAGTTTTAAATGTTACTTCCTAATTCCACTTCCAAATTCCAGTTCAAAATTCGAATTTTATACTACACTTCCAAATTCCAGTTTGAAATTCAAATTACAAATTCTCCTTCAAAAAATCCACTTCCAAATTCCAATTACAAATTCGACTGACAAATACCACTTCCAACTTTCAGTTCCAAATTCCACTTCTAAATTCCATTTCCAAATTCCAGCTCCAAGCTCAAGTTACCAAATGCATTTCTGAAATACACTTACACAATCCCCTTCCCAATTCCCCTTCTGATTTCCTTTTCCAATTTCTGATACTGTAATTCTCTTCCACATGTCGCACTTCAACTGCATCCCGAAATTTTGATTCCAGATTCAAATTGCCCCTTTTTAATAAAATCCTGCTTTCTAAGTACCCTTGTCACTTTGTGTTTTAAACTCCAATACCAAATTCCGCTTCAAAATTCCAGTTTTAAAGTCCAGTTCTAAAGTCCACTTCCAAAAATCAGGTAACAAATGACAATCCTAAATTCCAATTCCAAATACCACTTCCACATTTCAGGCCTAATATCAAATTCCAAACTCTGCTTCAAAAATCAACTTCCAAATTCCAATTCAAATTCCACTTCGAAATTCCAGTTCCAAATTCCACTTCCAAATTCCAGTTCTCAATTTCAATTCAAAATTTCACTTCCAAATTGCGGATCGAAATTCCAATTCTAAATTGCACTTCCATATACCAGCTCTAAATTCCAATTCCACATTCTGCTTCCAAAATCCACTTCGAAATTCCACTTCTAAATTGCAATTCCAAATGCCAGGTCCAACCTCCAATTACGAAATGCAATTCTGAAATTCACTTCCACAATCACGTTCCCAATTCTCCTTCTCATATCCTTTTCCACTGTCTGATACCATAATTCTCTTCCACATGATGCACTTCAATTACATCCTCAAATTATGATTCCAGATTGAAATTACACCTTATTAAAAAAAGTCTGCTTTCTAAGTGCCCTCTGAAATTTGTGTTTCAAATTCCAATTTCAAATTCCATTGTCAAATTCCAGTTACAAATTCCAATTTTACATTCCCCTGCCAAATTCCAATTCTAAATTCCATTTCCACACTTCACTTCCATATTCCAGTTCGAAATTCCAATTCCAATTTCTCCTTCAAAAATCCACTTCCAAATTCCACTGCCAAATTCCAGTTCCAAATTTCAAATCTAAATTTCATTTGCAAATTTCAGGTTCAAATTTCACTTTTAAAGGCCATTTCCAAATTCCAATTCCAAGCTGCAATTGCCAAATGCATTTGAGAAATACACTTACACAAGCCCGTTCCCAATTCCCCTACTGATTTCCTTTTCCAGTTTCTTATACTATAAGTGTCTTCCGCATGTCGCACTTCAATTGCATCCTAAAATTATGATTCCAGATTCAAATTACACCTTATTAAGAAAAGTCTGCTTTCTAAGTGCCCTCTTCAATTTGTGTTTCAAATTCCAATTCCAAATTCCACTTCCAAGTTCCAATTCTACAATCCATTTCCAAATTCCACTTCCAAATTCCAGTCCCATGTTCCAATTCTACAATCCACTTCCAAATTCCACTTCCAAATAACACTTTTAAATTCCAAATCCAAATTAAAATTTTAAATTTCAATTCTAAATTCCAATTCCAAATTCCAATTCCAAATTCCACTTCAAAAATGCACTTCCAAATTTCAATTCCAAATTCCACTTCAAAATTCCACTTTTAAATTACAGTTCTAAATTCCACTTCCAAATTCAGGTAACCAATTGCAATTCTAAATTTTAGTTCCAAATAGCACTTCCAAAGTCCACTTCTACATTCAAATTTCAATTTCTGCTTCAAAAATCCACTTCCAAGTTCCAATTCCAAATTCCACTTCAAAATTCCAGTTTTAAATGTTACTTCCTAATTCCACTTCCAAATTCCAGTTCAAAATTCGAATTTTATACTACACTTCCAAATTCCAGTTTGAAATTCAAATTACAAATTCTCCTTCAAAAAATCCACTTCCAAATTCCAATTACAAATTCGACTGACAAATACCACTTCCAACTTTCAGTTCCAAATTCCACTTCTAAATTCCATTTCCAAATTCCAGCTCCAAGCTCAAGTTACCAAATGCATTTCTGAAATACACTTACACAATCCCCTTCCCAATTCCCCTTCTGATTTCCTTTTCCAATTTCTGATACTGTAATTCTCTTCCACATGTCGCACTTCAACTGCATCCCGAAATTTTGATTCCAGATTCAAATTGCCCCTTTTTAATAAAATCCTGCTTTCTAAGTACCCTTGTCACTTTGTGTTTTAAACTCCAATACCAAATTCCGCTTCAAAATTCCAGTTTTAAAGTCCAGTTCTAAAGTCCACTTCCAAAAATCAGGTAACAAATGACAATCCTAAATTCCAATTCCAAATACCACTTCCACATTTCAGGCCTAATATCAAATTCCAAACTCTGCTTCAAAAATCAACTTCCAAATTCCAATTCAAATTCCACTTCGAAATTCCAGTTCCAAATTCCACTTCCAAATTCCAGTTCTCAATTTCAATTCAAAATTTCACTTCCAAATTGCGGATCGAAATTCCAATTCTAAATTGCACTTCCATATACCAGCTCTAAATTCCAATTCCACATTCTGCTTCCAAAATCCACTTCGAAATTCCACTTCTAAATTGCAATTCCAAATGCCAGGTCCAACCTCCAATTACGAAATGCAATTCTGAAATTCACTTCCACAATCACGTTCCCAATTCTCCTTCTCATATCCTTTTCCACTGTCTGATACCATAATTCTCTTCCACATGATGCACTTCAATTACATCCTCAAATTATGATTCCAGATTGAAATTACACCTTATTAAAAAAAGTCTGCTTTCTAAGTGCCCTCTGAAATTTGTGTTTCAAATTCCAATTTCAAATTCCATTGTCAAATTCCAGTTACAAATTCCAATTTTACATTCCCCTGCCAAATTCCAATTCTAAATTCCATTTCCACACTTCACTTCCATATTCCAGTTCGAAATTCCAATTCCAATTTCTCCTTCAAAAATCCACTTCCAAATTCCACTGCCAAATTCCAGTTCCAAATTTCAAATCTAAATTTCATTTGCAAATTTCAGGTTCAAATTTCACTTTTAAAGGCCATTTCCAAATTCCAATTCCAAGCTGCAATTGCCAAATGCATTTGAGAAATACACTTACACAAGCCCGTTCCCAATTCCCCTACTGATTTCCTTTTCCAGTTTCTTATACTATAAGTGTCTTCCGCATGTCGCACTTCAATTGCATCCTAAAATTATGATTCCAGATTCAAATTACACCTTATTAAGAAAAGTCTGCTTTCTAAGTGCCCTCTTCAATTTGTGTTTCAAATTCCAATTCCAAATTCCACTTCCAAGTTCCAATTCTACAATCCATTTCCAAATTCCACTTCCAAATTCCAGTCCCATGTTCCAATTCTACAATCCACTTCCAAATTCCACTTCCAAATAACACTTTTAAATTCCAAATCCAAATTAAAATTTTAAATTTCAATTCTAAATTCCAATTCCAAATTCCAATTCCAAATTCCACTTCAAAAATGCACTTCCAAATTTCAATTCCAAATTCCACTTCAAAATTCCACTTTTAAATTACAGTTCTAAATTCCACTTCCAAATTCAGGTAACCAATTGCAATTCTAAATTTTAGTTCCAAATAGCACTTCCAAAGTCCACTTCTACATTCAAATTTCAATTTCTGCTTCAAAAATCCACTTCCAAGTTCCAATTCCAAATTCCACTTCAAAATTCCAGTTTTAAATGTTACTTCCTAATTCCACTTCCAAATTCCAGTTCAAAATTCGAATTTTATACTACACTTCCAAATTCCAGTTTGAAATTCAAATTACAAATTCTCCTTCAAAAAATCCACTTCCAAATTCCAATTACAAATTCGACTGACAAATACCACTTCCAACTTTCAGTTCCAAATTCCACTTCTAAATTCCATTTCCAAATTCCAGCTCCAAGCTCAAGTTACCAAATGCATTTCTGAAATACACTTACACAATCCCCTTCCCAATTCCCCTTCTGATTTCCTTTTCCAATTTCTGATACTGTAATTCTCTTCCACATGTCGCACTTCAACTGCATCCCGAAATTTTGATTCCAGATTCAAATTGCCCCTTTTTAATAAAATCCTGCTTTCTAAGTACCCTTGTCACTTTGTGTTTTAAACTCCAATACCAAATTCCGCTTCAAAATTCCAGTTTTAAAGTCCAGTTCTAAAGTCCACTTCCAAAAATCAGGTAACAAATGACAATCCTAAATTCCAATTCCAAATACCACTTCCACATTTCAGGCCTAATATCAAATTCCAAACTCTGCTTCAAAAATCAACTTCCAAATTCCAATTCAAATTCCACTTCGAAATTCCAGTTCCAAATTCCACTTCCAAATTCCAGTTCTCAATTTCAATTCAAAATTTCACTTCCAAATTGCGGATCGAAATTCCAATTCTAAATTGCACTTCCATATACCAGCTCTAAATTCCAATTCCACATTCTGCTTCCAAAATCCACTTCGAAATTCCACTTCTAAATTGCAATTCCAAATGCCAGGTCCAACCTCCAATTACGAAATGCAATTCTGAAATTCACTTCCACAATCACGTTCCCAATTCTCCTTCTCATATCCTTTTCCACTGTCTGATACCATAATTCTCTTCCACATGATGCACTTCAATTACATCCTCAAATTATGATTCCAGATTGAAATTACACCTTATTAAAAAAAGTCTGCTTTCTAAGTGCCCTCTGAAATTTGTGTTTCAAATTCCAATTTCAAATTCCATTGTCAAATTCCAGTTACAAATTCCAATTTTACATTCCCCTGCCAAATTCCAATTCTAAATTCCATTTCCACACTTCACTTCCATATTCCAGTTCGAAATTCCAATTCCAATTTCTCCTTCAAAAATCCACTTCCAAATTCCACTGCCAAATTCCAGTTCCAAATTTCAAATCTAAATTTCATTTGCAAATTTCAGGTTCAAATTTCACTTTTAAAGGCCATTTCCAAATTCCAATTCCAAGCTGCAATTGCCAAATGCATTTGAGAAATACACTTACACAAGCCCGTTCCCAATTCCCCTACTGATTTCCTTTTCCAGTTTCTTATACTATAAGTGTCTTCCGCATGTCGCACTTCAATTGCATCCTAAAATTATGATTCCAGATTCAAATTACACCTTATTAAGAAAAGTCTGCTTTCTAAGTGCCCTCTTCAATTTGTGTTTCAAATTCCAATTCCAAATTCCACTTCCAAGTTCCAATTCTACAATCCATTTCCAAATTCCACTTCCAAATTCCAGTCCCATGTTCCAATTCTACAATCCACTTCCAAATTCCACTTCCAAATAACACTTTTAAATTCCAAATCCAAATTAAAATTTTAAATTTCAATTCTAAATTCCAATTCCAAATTCCAATTCCAAATTCCACTTCAAAAATGCACTTCCAAATTTCAATTCCAAATTCCACTTCAAAATTCCACTTTTAAATTACAGTTCTAAATTCCACTTCCAAATTCAGGTAACCAATTGCAATTCTAAATTTTAGTTCCAAATAGCACTTCCAAAGTCCACTTCTACATTCAAATTTCAATTTCTGCTTCAAAAATCCACTTCCAAGTTCCAATTCCAAATTCCACTTCAAAATTCCAGTTTTAAATGTTACTTCCTAATTCCACTTCCAAATTCCAGTTCAAAATTCGAATTTTATACTACACTTCCAAATTCCAGTTTGAAATTCAAATTACAAATTCTCCTTCAAAAAATCCACTTCCAAATTCCAATTACAAATTCGACTGACAAATACCACTTCCAACTTTCAGTTCCAAATTCCACTTCTAAATTCCATTTCCAAATTCCAGCTCCAAGCTCAAGTTACCAAATGCATTTCTGAAATACACTTACACAATCCCCTTCCCAATTCCCCTTCTGATTTCCTTTTCCAATTTCTGATACTGTAATTCTCTTCCACATGTCGCACTTCAACTGCATCCCGAAATTTTGATTCCAGATTCAAATTGCCCCTTTTTAATAAAATCCTGCTTTCTAAGTACCCTTGTCACTTTGTGTTTTAAACTCCAATACCAAATTCCGCTTCAAAATTCCAGTTTTAAAGTCCAGTTCTAAAGTCCACTTCCAAAAATCAGGTAACAAATGACAATCCTAAATTCCAATTCCAAATACCACTTCCACATTTCAGGCCTAATATCAAATTCCAAACTCTGCTTCAAAAATCAACTTCCAAATTCCAATTCAAATTCCACGTCGAAATTCCAGTTCCAAATTCCACTTCCAAATTCCAGTTCTCAATTTCAATTCTAAATTTCACTTCCAAATTGCGGATCGAAATTCCAATTCTAAATTGCACTTCCATATACCAGCTCTAAATTCCAATTCCACATTCTGCTTCCAAAATCCACTTCGAAATTCCACTTCTAAACTGCAATTCCAAATGCCAGGTCCAACCTCCAATTACGAAATGCAATTCTGAAATTCACTTCCACAATCACGTTCCCAATTCTCCTTCTCATATCCTTTTCCACTGTCTGACACCATAATTCTCTTCCACATGATGCACTTCAATTACATCCTCAAATTATGATTCCAGATTGAAATTACACCTTATTAAAAAAAGTCTGCTTTCTAAGTGCCCTCTGAAATTTGTGTTTCAAATTCCAATTTCAAATTCCATTGTCAAATTCCAGTTACAAATTCCAATTTTACATTCCCCTGCCAAATTCCAATTCTAAATTCCATTTCCACACTTCACTTACATATTCCAGTTCGAAATTCCAATTCCAATTTCTCCTTCAAAAATCCACTTCCAAATTCCACTGCCAAATTCCAGTTCCAAATTTCAAATCTAAATTTCATTTGCAAATTTCAGGTTCAAATTTCACTTTTAAAGGCCATTTCCAAATTCCAATTCCAAGCTGCAATTGCCAAATGCATTTGAGAAATACACTTACACAAGCCCATTCCCAATTCCCCTACTGATTTCCTTTTCCAGTTTCTTATACTATAAGTGTCTTCCGCATGTCGCACTTCAATTGCATCCTAAAATTATGATTCCAGATTCAAATTACACCTTATTAAGAAAAGTCTGCTTTCTAAGTGCCCTCTTCAATTTGTGTTTCAAATTCCAATTCCAAATTCCACTTCCAAGTTCCAATTCTACAATCCACTTCCAAATTCCACTTCCAAATTCCAGTCCCATGTTCCAATTCTACAATCCACTTCCAAATTCCACTTCCAAATAACACTTGTAAATTCCAATTCCAAATTCCAATTCTAAATTTCAATTCTAAATTCCAATTCCAAATTCCAATTCCAAATTCCACTTCAAAAATGCACTTCCAAATTTCAATTCCAAATTCCACTTCAAAATTCCACTTTTAAATTACAGTTCTAAATTCCACTTCCAAATTCAGGTAACCAATTGCAATTCTAAATTTTAGTTCCAAATAGCACTTCCAAAGTCCACTTCTACATTCAAATTTCAATTTCTGCTTCAAAAATCCACTTCCAAGTTCCAATTCCAAATTCCACTTCAAAATTCCAGTTTTAAATGTTACTTCCTAATTCCACTTCCAAATTCCAGTTCAAAATTCGAATTTTATACTACACTTCCAAATTCCAGTTTGAAATTCAAATTACAAATTCTCCTTCAAAAAATCCACTTCCAAATTCCAATTACAAATTCGACTGACAAATACCACTTCCAACTTTCAGTTCCAAATTCCACTTCTAAATTCCATTTCCAAATTCCAGCTCCAAGCTCAAGTTACCAAATGCATTTCTGAAATACACTTACACAATCCCCTTCCCAATTCCCCTTCTGATTTCCTTTTCCAATTTCTGATACTGTAATTCTCTTCCACATGTCGCACTTCAACTGCATCCCGAAATTTTGATTCCAGATTCAAATTGCCCCTTTTTAATAAAATCCTGCTTTCTAAGTACCCTTGTCACTTTGTGTTTTAAACTCCAATACCAAATTCCGCTTCAAAATTCCAGTTTTAAAGTCCAGTTCTAAAGTCCACTTCCAAAAATCAGGTAACAAATGACAATCCTAAATTCCAATTCCAAATACCACTTCCACATTTCAGGCCTAATATCAAATTCCAAACTCTGCTTCAAAAATCAACTTCCAAATTCCAATTCAAATTCCACTTCGAAATTCCAGTTCCAAATTCCACTTCCAAATTCCAGTTCTCAATTTCAATTCTAAATTTCACTTCCAAATTGCGGATCGAAATTCCAATTCTAAATTGCACTTCCATATACCAGCTCTAAATTCCAATTCCACATTCTGCTTCCAAAATCCACTTCGAAATTCCACTTCTAAATTGCAATTCCAAATGCCAGGTCCAACCTCCAATTACGAAATGCAATTCTGAAATTCACTTCCACAATCACGTTCCCAATTCTCCTTCTCATATCCTTTTCCACTGTCTGATACCATAATTCTCTTCCACATGATGCACTTCAATTACATCCTCAAATTATGATTCCAGATTGAAATTACACCTTATTAGAAAAAGTCTGCTTTCTAAGTGCCCTCTGAAATTTGTGTTTCAAATTCCAATTTCAAATTCCATTGTCAAATTCCAGTTACAAATTCCAATTCTACATTCCCCTGCCAAATTCCAATTCTAAATTCCATTTCCACACTTCACTTCCATATTCCAGTTCGAAATTCCAATTCCAATTTCTCCTTCAAAAATCCACTTCCAAATTCCACTGCCAAATTCCAGTTCCAAATTTCAAATCTAAATTTCATTTGCAAATTTCAGGTTCAAATTCCACTTTTAAAGGCCATTTCCAAATTCCAATTCCAAGCTGCAATTGCCAAATACATTTGAGAAATACACTTACACAAGCCCGTTCCCAATTCCCCTACTGATTTCCTTTTCCAGTTTCTTATACTATAAGTCTCTTCCGCATGTCGCACTTCAATTGCATCCTAAAATTATGATTCCAGATTCAAATTACACCTTATTAAGAAAAGTCTGCTTTCTAAGTGCCCTCTTCAATTTGTGTTTCAAATTCCAATTCCAAATTCCACTTCCAAGTTCCAATTCTACAATCCATTTCCAAATTCCACTTCCAAATTCCAGTCCCATGTTCCAATTCTACAATCCACTTCCAAATTCCACTTCCAAATAACACTTTTAAATTCCAAATCCAAATTAAAATTTTAAATTTCAATTCTAAATTCCAATTCCAAATTCCAATTCCAAATTCCACTTCAAAAATGCACTTCCAAATTTCAATTCCAAATTCCACTTCAAAATTCCACTTTTAAATTACAGTTCTAAATTCCACTTCCAAATTCAGGTAACCAATTGCAATTCTAAATTTTAGTTCCAAATAGCACTTCCAAAGTCCACTTCTACATTCAAATTTCAATTTCTGCTTCAAAAATCCACTTCCAAGTTCCAATTCCAAATTCCACTTCAAAATTCCAGTTTTAAATGTTACTTCCTAATTCCACTTCCAAATTCCAGTTCAAAATTCGAATTTTATACTACACTTCCAAATTCCAGTTTGAAATTCAAATTACAAATTCTCCTTCAAAAAATCCACTTCCAAATTCCAATTACAAATTCGACTGACAAATACCACTTCCAACTTTCAGTTCCAAATTCCACTTCTAAATTCCATTTCCAAATTCCAGCTCCAAGCTCAAGTTACCAAATGCATTTCTGAAATACACTTACACAATCCCCTTCCCAATTCCCCTTCTGATTTCCTTTTCCAATTTCTGATACTGTAATTCTCTTCCACATGTCGCACTTCAACTGCATCCCGAAATTTTGATTCCAGATTCAAATTGCCCCTTTTTAATAAAATCCTGCTTTCTAAGTACCCTTGTCACTTTGTGTTTTAAACTCCAATACCAAATTCCGCTTCAAAATTCCAGTTTTAAAGTCCAGTTCTAAAGTCCACTTCCAAAAATCAGGTAACAAATGACAATCCTAAATTCCAATTCCAAATACCACTTCCACATTTCAGGCCTAATATCAAATTCCAAACTCTGCTTCAAAAATCAACTTCCAAATTCCAATTCAAATTCCACTTCGAAATTCCAGTTCCAAATTCCACTTCCAAATTCCAGTTCTCAATTTCAATTCTAAATTTCACTTCCAAATTGCGGATCGAAATTCCAATTCTAAATTGCACTTCCATATACCAGCTCTAAATTCCAATTCCACATTCTGCTTCCAAAATCCACTTCGAAATTCCACTTCTAAACTGCAATTCCAAATGCCAGGTCCAACCTCCAATTACGAAATGCAATTCTGAAATTCACTTCCACAATCACGTTCCCAATTCTCCTTCTCATATCCTTTTCCACTGTCTGATACCATAATTCTCTTCCACATGATGCACTTCAATTACATCCTCAAATTATGATTCCAGATTGAAATTACACCTTATTAAAAAAAGTCTGCTTTCTAAGTGCCCTCTGAAATTTGTGTTTCAAATTCCAATTTCAAATTCCATTGTCAAATTCCAGTTACAAATTCCAATTTTACATTCCCCTGCCAAATTCCAATTCTAAATTCCATTTCCACACTTCACTTACATATTCCAGTTCGAAATTCCAATTCCAATTTCTCCTTCAAAAATCCACTTCCAAATTCCACTGCCAAATTCCAGTTCCAAATTTCAAATCTAAATTTCATTTGCAAATTTCAGGTTCAAATTTCACTTTTAAAGGCCATTTCCAAATTCCAATTCCAAGCTGCAATTGCCAAATGCATTTGAGAAATACACTTACACAAGCCCATTCCCAATTCCCCTACTGATTTCCTTTTCCAGTTTCTTATACTATAAGTGTCTTCCGCATGTCGCACTTCAATTGCATCCTAAAATTATGATTCCAGATTCAAATTACACCTTATTAAGAAAAGTCTGCTTTCTAAGTGCCCTCTTCAATTTGTGTTTCAAATTCCAATTCCAAATTCCACTTCCAAGTTCCAATTCTACAATCCACTTCCAAATTCCACTTCCAAATTCCAGTCCCATGTTCCAATTCTACAATCCACTTCCAAATTCCACTTCCAAATAACACTTGTAAATTCCAATTCCAAATTCCAATTCTAAATTTCAATTCTAAATTCCAATTCCAAATTCCAATTCCAAATTCCACTTCAAAAATGCACTTCCAAATTTCAATTCCAAATTCCACTTCAAAATTCCACTTTTAAATTACAGTTCTAAATTCCACTTCCAAATTCAGGTAACCAATTGCAATTCTAAATTTTAGTTCCAAATAGCACTTCCAAAGTCCACTTCTACATTCAAATTTCAATTTCTGCTTCAAAAATCCACTTCCAAGTTCCAATTCCAAATTCCACTTCAAAATTCCAGTTTTAAATGTTACTTCCTAATTCCACTTCCAAATTCCAGTTCAAAATTCGAATTTTATACTACACTTCCAAATTCCAGTTTGAAATTCAAATTACAAATTCTCCTTCAAAAAATCCACTTCCAAATTCCAATTACAAATTCGACTGACAAATACCACTTCCAACTTTCAGTTCCAAATTCCACTTCTAAATTCCATTTCCAAATTCCAGCTCCAAGCTCAAGTTACCAAATGCATTTCTGAAATACACTTACACAATCCCCTTCCCAATTCCCCTTCTGATTTCCTTTTCCAATTTCTGATACTGTAATTCTCTTCCACATGTCGCACTTCAACTGCATCCCGAAATTTTGATTCCAGATTCAAATTGCCCCTTTTTAATAAAATCCTGCTTTCTAAGTACCCTTGTCACTTTGTGTTTTAAACTCCAATACCAAATTCCGCTTCAAAATTCCAGTTTTAAAGTCCAGTTCTAAAGTCCACTTCCAAAAATCAGGTAACAAATGACAATCCTAAATTCCAATTCCAAATACCACTTCCACATTTCAGGCCTAATATCAAATTCCAAACTCTGCTTCAAAAATCAACTTCCAAATTCCAATTCAAATTCCACTTCGAAATTCCAGTTCCAAATTCCACTTCCAAATTCCAGTTCTCAATTTCAATTCAAAATTTCACTTCCAAATTGCGGATCGAAATTCCAATTCTAAATTGCACTTCCATATACCAGCTCTAAATTCCAATTCCACATTCTGCTTCCAAAATCCACTTCGAAATTCCACTTCTAAATTGCAATTCCAAATGCCAGGTCCAACCTCCAATTACGAAATGCAATTCTGAAATTCACTTCCACAATCACGTTCCCAATTCTCCTTCTCATATCCTTTTCCACTGTCTGATACCATAATTCTCTTCCACATGATGCACTTCAATTACATCCTCAAATTATGATTCCAGATTGAAATTACACCTTATTAGAAAAAGTCTGCTTTCTAAGTGCCCTCTGAAATTTGTGTTTCAAATTCCAATTTCAAATTCCATTGTCAAATTCCAGTTACAAATTCCAATTTTACATTCCCCTGCCAAATTCCAATTCTAAATTCCATTTCCACACTTCACTTACATATTCCAGTTCGAAATTCCAATTCCAATTTCTCCTTCAAAAATCCACTTCCAAATTCCACTGCCAAATTCCAGTTCCAAATTTCAAATCTAAATTTCATTTGCAAATTTCAGGTTCAAATTTCACTTTTAAAGGCCATTTCCAAATTCCAATTCCAAGCTGCAATTGCCAAATGCATTTGAGAAATACACTTACACAAGCCCATTCCCAATTCCCCTACTGATTTCCTTTTCCAGTTTCTTATACTATAAGTGTCTTCCGCATGTCGCACTTCAATTGCATCCTAAAATTATGATTCCAGATTCAAATTACACCTTATTAAGAAAAGTCTGCTTTCTAAGTGCCCTCTTCAATTTGTGTTTCAAATTCCAATTCCAAATTCCACTTCCAAGTTCCAATTCTACAATCCACTTCCAAATTCCACTTCCAAATTCCAGTCCCATGTTCCAATTCTACAATCCACTTCCAAATTCCACTTCCAAATAACACTTGTAAATTCCAATTCCAAATTCCAATTCTAAATTTCAATTCTAAATTCCAATTCCAAATTCCAATTCCAAATTCCACTTCAAAAATGCACTTCCAAATTTCAATTCCAAATTCCACTTCAAAATTCCACTTTTAAATTACAGTTCTAAATTCCACTTCCAAATTCAGGTAACCAATTGCAATTCTAAATTTTAGTTCCAAATAGCACTTCCAAAGTCCACTTCTACATTCAAATTTCAATTTCTGCTTCAAAAATCCACTTCCAAGTTCCAATTCCAAATTCCACTTCAAAATTCCAGTTTTAAATGTTACTTCCTAATTCCACTTCCAAATTCCAGTTCAAAATTCGAATTTTATACTACACTTCCAAATTCCAGTTTGAAATTCAAATTACAAATTCTCCTTCAAAAAATCCACTTCCAAATTCCAATTACAAATTCGACTGACAAATACCACTTCCAACTTTCAGTTCCAAATTCCACTTCTAAATTCCATTTCCAAATTCCAGCTCCAAGCTCAAGTTACCAAATGCATTTCTGAAATACACTTACACAATCCCCTTCCCAATTCCCCTTCTGATTTCCTTTTCCAATTTCTGATACTGTAATTCTCTTCCACATGTCGCACTTCAACTGCATCCCGAAATTTTGATTCCAGATTCAAATTGCCCCTTTTTAATAAAATCCTGCTTTCTAAGTACCCTTGTCACTTTGTGTTTTAAACTCCAATACCAAATTCCGCTTCAAAATTCCAGTTTTAAAGTCCAGTTCTAAAGTCCACTTCCAAAAATCAGGTAACAAATGACAATCCTAAATTCCAATTCCAAATACCACTTCCACATTTCAGGCCTAATATCAAATTCCAAACTCTGCTTCAAAAATCAACTTCCAAATTCCAATTCAAATTCCACTTCGAAATTCCAGTTCCAAATTCCACTTCCAAATTCCAGTTCTCAATTTCAATTCAAAATTTCACTTCCAAATTGCGGATCGAAATTCCAATTCTAAATTGCACTTCCATATACCAGCTCTAAATTCCAATTCCACATTCTGCTTCCAAAATCCACTTCGAAATTCCACTTCTAAATTGCAATTCCAAATGCCAGGTCCAACCTCCAATTACGAAATGCAATTCTGAAATTCACTTCCACAATCACGTTCCCAATTCTCCTTCTCATATCCTTTTCCACTGTCTGATACCATAATTCTCTTCCACATGATGCACTTCAATTACATCCTCAAATTATGATTCCAGATTGAAATTACACCTTATTAGAAAAAGTCTGCTTTCTAAGTGCCCTCTGAAATTTGTGTTTCAAATTCCAATTTCAAATTCCATTGTCAAATTCCAGTTACAAATTCCAATTCTACATTCCCCTGCCAAATTCCAATTCTAAATTCCATTTCCACACTTCACTTCCATATTCCAGTTCGAAATTCCAATTCCAATTTCTCCTTCAAAAATCCACTTCCAAATTCCACTGCCAAATTCCAGTTCCAAATTTCAAATCTAAATTTCATTTGCAAATTTCAGGTTCAAATTCCACTTTTAAAGGCCATTTCCAAATTCCAATTCCAAGCTGCAATTGCCAAATACATTTGAGAAATACACTTACACAAGCCCGTTCCAAATTCCCCTACTGATTTCCTTTTCCAGTTTCTTATACTATAAGTCTCTTCCGCATGTCGCACTTCAATTGCATCCTAAAATTATGATTCCAGATTCAAATTACACCTTATTAAGAAAAGTCTGCTTTCTAAGTGCCCTCTTCAATTTGTGTTTCAAATTCCAATTCCAAATTCCACTTCCAAGTTCCAATTCTACAATCCACTTCCAAATTCCACTTCCAAATTCCAGTCCCATGTTCCAATTCTACAATCCACTTCCAAATTCCACTTCCAAATAACACTTTTAAATTCCAAATCCAAATTAAAATTTTAAATTTCAATTCTAAATTCCAATTCCAAATTCCAATTCCAAATTCCACTTCAAAAATGCACTTCCAAATTTCAATTCCAAATTCCACTTCAAAATTCCACTTTTAAATTACAGTTCTAAATTCCACTTCCAAATTCAGGTAACCAATTGCAATTCTAAATTTTAGTTCCAAATAGCACTTCCAAAGTCCACTTCTACATTCAAATTTCAATTTCTGCTTCAAAAATCCACTTCCAAGTTCCAATTCCAAATTCCACTTCAAAATTCCAGTTTTAAATGTTACTTCCTAATTCCACTTCCAAATTCCAGTTCAAAATTCGAATTTTATACTACACTTCCAAATTCCAGTTTGAAATTCAAATTACAAATTCTCCTTCAAAAAATCCACTTCCAAATTCCAATTACAAATTCGACTGACAAATACCACTTCCAACTTTCAGTTCCAAATTCCACTTCTAAATTCCATTTCCAAATTCCAGCTCCAAGCTCAAGTTACCAAATGCATTTCTGAAATACACTTACACAATCCCCTTCCCAATTCCCCTTCTGATTTCCTTTTCCAATTTCTGATACTGTAATTCTCTTCCACATGTCGCACTTCAACTGCATCCCGAAATTTTGATTCCAGATTCAAATTGCCCCTTTTTAATAAAATCCTGCTTTCTAAGTACCCTTGTCACTTTGTGTTTTAAACTCCAATACCAAATTCCGCTTCAAAATTCCAGTTTTAAAGTCCAGTTCTAAAGTCCACTTCCAAAAATCAGGTAACAAATGACAATCCTAAATTCCAATTCCAAATACCACTTCCACATTTCAGGCCTAATATCAAATTCCAAACTCTGCTTCAAAAATCAACTTCCAAATTCCAATTCAAATTCCACTTCGAAATTCCAGTTCCAAATTCCACTTCCAAATTCCAGTTCTCAATTTCAATTCTAAATTTCACTTCCAAATTGCGGATCGAAATTCCAATTCTAAATTGCACTTCCATATACCAGCTCTAAATTCCAATTCCACATTCTGCTTCCAAAATCCACTTCGAAATTCCACTTCTAAATTGCAATTCCAAATGCCAGGTCCAACCTCCAATTACGAAATGCAATTCTGAAATTCACTTCCACAATCACGTTCCCAATTCTCCTTCTCATATCCTTTTCCACTGTCTGATACCATAATTCTCTTCCACATGATGCACTTCAATTACATCCTCAAATTATGATTCCAGATTGAAATTACACCTTATTAAAAAAAGTCTGCTTTCTAAGTGCCCTCTGAAATTTGTGTTTCAAATTCCAATTTCAAATTCCATTGTCAAATTCCAGTTACAAATTCCAATTCTACATTCCCCTGCCAAATTCCAATTCTAAATTCCATTTCCACACTTCACTTCCATATTCCAGTTCGAAATTCCAATTCCAATTTCTCCTTCAAAAATCCACTTCCAAATTCCACTGCCAAATTCCAGTTCCAAATTTCAAATCTAAATTTCATTTGCAAATTTCAGGTTCAAATTCCACTTTTAAAGGCCATTTCCAAATTCCAATTCCAAGCTGCAATTGCCAAATACATTTGAGAAATACACTTACACAAGCCCGTTCCAAATTCCCCTACTGATTTCCTTTTCCAGTTTCTTATACTATAAGTCTCTTCCGCATGTCGCACTTCAATTGCATCCTAAAATTATGATTCCAGATTCAAATTACACCTTATTAAGAAAAGTCTGCTTTCTAAGTGCCCTCTTCAATTTGTGTTTCAAATTCCAATTCCAAATTCCACTTCCAAGTTCCAATTCTACAATCCACTTCCAAATTCCACTTCCAAATTCCAGTCCCATGTTCCAATTCTACAATCCACTTCCAAATTCCACTTTCAAATAACACTTGTAAATTCCAATTCTAAATTCCAATTCTAAATTTCAATTCTAAATTCCAATTCCAAATTCCAATTCCAAATTCCATTTCAAAAATGCACTTCCAAATTACAATTCCAAATTCCACTTCAAAATTCCAATTTTAAATTACAGTTCTAAATTCCACTTCCAAATTCAGGTAACCAATTGCAATTCTAAATTTCAGTTCCAAATAGCACTTCCAAATTCCACTTCTACATTCAAATTTCAATTTCTGCTTCAAAAATCCACTTCCAAGTTCCAATTCCAAATTCCACTTCAAAATTCCAGTTTTAAATGTTACTTCCTAATTCCACTTCCAAATTCCAGTTCAAAATTCGAATTTTATACTACACTTCCAAATTCCAGTTCTAAATTCAAATTACAAATTCTCCTTCAAAAAATCCACTTCCAAATTCCAATTACAAATTCGACTGACAAATACCACTTCCAACTTTCAGTTCCAAATTCCACTTCTAAATTCCATTTCCAAATTCCAGCTCCAAGCTCAAGTTACCAAATGCATTTCTGAAATACACTTACACAATCCCCTTCCCAATTTCCCTTCTGATTTCCTTTTCCAATTTCTGATACTGTAATTCTTTTCCACATGTCGCACTTCAACTGCATCCTGAAATTTTGATTCCAGATTCAAATTGCCCCTTTTTAATAAAATTCTGCTTTCTAAGTGCCCTTGTCAATTTGGGTTTCAAACTCCAATACCAAATTCCGCTTCAAAATTCCAGTTTTCAAGTCCCGTTTCAAATTCCACTTACAAAATCAGGTAACAATTTGCAATCCTAAATTCCAATTCCAAATACCACTTTCACATTTCAGGTCTAAAATCAAATTTCAAAATCTGCTTCAAAAATCAACTTCCAAATTCCAATTCCAAATTCCACTTCGAAATTCCAGTTCCAAATTCCAATTCCAAATTCCACTTCGAAATTCCAGTTCCAAATTCCACTTCCAAATTGCGGATCGAAATTCCAATTCTAAATTGCACTTCCATATTCCAGCTCTAAATTTCAATTCCACATTCTGCTTCCATAATCCACTTCCAAATTCCACTTCTAAATTGCAATTCCAAATTCCATGTCCTACCTCCAATTACGAAATGCAATTCTGAAATTCACTTCCACAATGACGTTCCCAATTCGCCTTCACATATCCTTTCCCACTGTCTGATACCATAATTCTCTCCCACATGGTGCACTTCAATTGCATCCTGAAATTATGATTCCAGATTCCAATTACACCTTATTAATAAAAGTCTGCTTTCTAAGTGTCCTCTGAAATTTGTGTTTCAAATTCCAATTCCAAATTCCATTGCCAAATTCCAGTTAAAAAATCCAATTCTACATTCCACTGCCAAATTCCAATTCCAAATTCCATTTCCACACTCCACTTCCATATTCCAGTTCGAAATTCCAATTCCAATTTCTCCTTCAAAAATCCACTTCCAAATTCCACTTCCAAATTCCAATTTCAAATTCCAGGTCTAAATTCAAATTCCAAATTCTCGTTCAAATAAATCCACTTCCAAATTCCAATTACAAATTCCACTTCCAAATTACACTGACAAATCCCAGTTCCAAATTTCAAATCTAAATTTCATTTGCAAATTTCAGGTTCAAATTATACTTTTAAAGGCCATTTCCAAATTTCAATTCCAAGCTGCAATTACTAATGCATTTCAGAAATACACTTACAGAAGCCCGTTCCCAATTCCCCTACTGATTTCCTTTTCCAGTTTCTTATACTATAAGTCTCTTCCGCATGTCGCACTTCAATTGCATCCTAAAATTGTCATTCCAGATGCAAATTACACCTTATTAAGAAAAGTCTGCTTTCTAAGTGCCCTCTTCAATTTGTGTTTCAAATTCCAATTCCACATTCCACTTCCAAGTTCCAATTCTACAATCCACTTCCAAATTCCACTTCCAAGTTCCAATTCTACAATCCACTTCCAAATTCCACTTCCAAGTTCCAATTCTACAATCCACTTCCAAATTCCACTTCCAAATTCCAGTCCCATGTTCCAATTCTACAATCCACTTCCAAATTCCACTTCCAAATAACACTTGTAAATTCCAATTCCAAATTCCAATTCTAAATTTCAATTGTAAATTCCAATTCCAAATTCCAATTCCAAATTCCACTTCAAAAATGCACTTCCAAATTTCAATTCCAAATTCCACTTCAAAATTCCACTTTTAAATTACAGTTCTAAATTCCACTTCCAAATTCAGGTAACCAATTGCAATTCTAAATTTCAGTTCCAAATAGCACTTCCAAATTCCACTTCTACATTCAAATTTCAATTTCTGCTTCAAAAATCCACTTCCAAGTTCCAATTCCAAATTCCACTTCAAAATTCCAGTTTTAAATGTTACTTCCTAATTCCACTTCCAAATTCCAGTTCAAAATTCGAATTTTATACTACACTTCCAAATTCCAGTTCTAAATTCAAATTACAAATTCTCCTTCAAAAAATCCACTTCCAAATTCCAATTACAAATTCGACTGACAAATACCACTTCCAACTTTCTGTTCCAATTTCCACTTCTAAATTCCATTTCCAAATTTCAGGTCCAAGCTTAAGTTACCAAATGCCTTTCTGAAATACACTTAAACAATCCCCTTCCCAATTTCCCTTCTGATTTCCTTTTCCAATTTCTGATACTGTAATTCTCTTCCACATGTCGCACTTCAACTGCATCCTGAAATTTTGATTCCAGATTCAAATTGCCCCTTTTTAATAAAATTCTGCTTTCTAAGTGCCCTTGTCAATTTGTGTTTTAAATTCCAATACCAAATTCTGCTTCAAAATTCCAGTTTTAAAGTCCAGTTCTAAATTCCACTTACAAAATCAGGTAAGAAATTACAATCCTAAATTCCAATTCCAAATACCATTTCCACATTTCAGGTCTAAAATCAAATTTCAAAATCTGCTTCAAAAATCAACTTCCAAATTCCAATTCCAAATTCCACTTTGAAATTCCAGTTCCAAATTCCACTTCCAAATTCCAGTTCTCAATTTCAATTCTAAATTTCACTTCCAAATTGCGGATCGAAATTCCAATTCTAAATTCCACTTCCATATTCCAGCTCTAAATTCCAATTCCACATTCTGCTTCCAAAATCCACTTCCAAATTCCACTTCTAAATTGCAATTCCAAATTCCAGGTCCAACCTCCAATTACGAAATGCAATTCTGAAATTCACTTCCACAATGACGTTCCCAATTCCCCTTCACATATCCTTTTCCACTGTCTGATACCATAATTCTCTCCCACATGGTGCACTTCAATTGCATCCTGAAATTATGATTCCAGATTCCAATTACACCTTATTAATAAAAGTCTGCTTTCTAAGTGTCCTCTGAAATTTGTGTTTCAAATTCCAATTCCAAATTCCATTGCCAAATTCCAGTTAAAAAATCCAATTCTACATTCCACTGCCAAATTCCAATTCCAAATTCCATTTCCACACTCCACTTCCATATTCCAGTTCGAAATTCCAATTCCAATTTCTCCTTCAAAAATCCACTTCCAAATTCCACTTCCAAATTCCAGTTCCAAATTTGAAATCTAAATTTCATTTGCAAATTTCAGGTTCAAATTTCACTTTTAAAGGCCATTTCCAAATTCCAATTCCAAGATGCAATTACCAATTGCATTTCAGAAATACACTTACACAAGCCCGTTCCCAATTCCCCTACTGATTTCCTTTTCCAGTTTCTTATACTATAAGTCTCTTCCGCATGTCGCACTTCAATTGCATCCTAAAATTGTCATTCCAAATGCAAATTACACCTTATTAAGAAAAGTCTGCTTTCTAAGTGCCCTCTGCAATTTGTGTTTCAAATTCCAACTCCAAATTCCACTTCCAAGTTCCAATTCTACAATCCACTTCCAAATTCCACTTCCAAATTCCAGTCCCATGTTCCAATTCTACAATCCACTTCCAAATTCCACTTCCAAATAACACTTGTAAATTCCAATTCCAAATTCCAATTCTAAATTTCAATTGTAAATTCCAATTCCAAATTCCAATTCCAAATTCCACTTCAAAAATGCACTTCCAAATTTCAATTCCAAATTCCACTTCAAAATTCCAATTTTAAATTACAGTTCTAAATTCCACTTCCAAATTCAGGTAACCAATTGCAATTCTAAATTTCAGTTCCAAATAGCACTTCCAAATTCCACTTCTACATTCAAATTTCAATTTCTGCTTCAAAAATCCACTTCCAAGTTCCAATTCCAAATTCCACTTCAAAATTCGAATTTTATACTACACTTCCAAATTCCAGTTTGAAATTCAAATTACAAATTCTCCTTCAAAAAATCCACTTCCAAATTCCAATTACAAATTCGACTGACAAATACCACTTCCAACTTTCAGTTCCAAATTCCACTTCTAAATTCCATTTCCAAATTCCAGCTCCAACCTCAAGTTACCAAATGCATTTCTGAAATACACTTACACAATCCCCTTCCCAATTTCCCTTCTGATTTCCTTTTCCAATTTCTGATACTGTAATTCTCTTCCACATGTCGCACTTCAACTGCATCCTGAAATTTTGATTCCAGATTCAAATTGCCCCTTTTTAATAAAATTCTGCTTTCTAAGTGCCCTTGTCAATTTGAGTTTCAAACTCCAATACCAAATTCCGCTTCAAAATTCCAGTTTTCAAGTCCAGTTTCAAATTCCACATACAAAATCAGGTAACAATTTGCAATCCTAAATTACAATTCCAAATACCACTTCCACATTTCAGGTCTAAAATCAAATTTCAAAATCTGCTTCAAAAATCAACTTCCAAATTTCAATTCCAAATTCCACTTCGAAATTCCAGTTCCAAATTCCACTTCCAAATTCCAGTTCTCAATTTCAATTCTAAATTCCACTTCCATATTCCAGCTCTAAATTCCAATTCCACATTCTGCTTCCAAAATCCACTTCCAAATTTCACTTCTAAATTGCAATTCCAAATTCCAGGTCCAACCTCCAATTACGAAATGCAATTCTGAAATTCACTTCCACAATGACGTTCCCAATTCCCCTTCACATATCCTTTTCCACTGTCTGATACCATAATTCTCTTCCACATGATGCACTTCAATTACATCCTCAAATTATGATTCCAGATTGAAATTACACCTTATTAAAAAAAGTCTGCTTTCTAAGTGCCCTCTGAAATTTGTGTTTCAAATTCCAATTTCAAATTCCATTGTCAAATTCCAGTTACAAATTCCAATTCTACAATCCATTGCCAAATTCCAATTCTACATTCCACTGCCAAATTCCAATTCTACATTCTACTTCCATATTCCAATTCTAAATTCCAGTTCTAAATTTTAATTCCAAATTCTCCTTCAAAAAAATCCACTTCCCAATTCCAATTACAAAGTCCACTTCCAAATTTCACTGCCAAATTACAGTTCCAAATTTCAAATCTAAATTTTATTTGCAAATTTCAGGTTC
Source organism: Notamacropus eugenii (assembly GCF_028372415.1). Lineage (NCBI taxonomy): Eukaryota > Metazoa > Chordata > Mammalia > Diprotodontia > Macropodidae > Notamacropus > Notamacropus eugenii. The sequence continues at coordinate 365,378 of NW_027325112.1, forward strand.
AAATTCCACTTTTAAAGGCCATTTCCAAATTCCAATTCCAAGCTGCAATTACGAAATGCATTTCAGAAATACACTTACACAAGCCCGTTCCCAATTCACCTACTGATTTCCTTTTCCAGTTACTTATACTATAAGTCTCTTCCGCATGTCGCACTTCAATTGCATCCTAAAATTATGACTCCAGATTCAAATTACACCTTATTAAGAAAAGTCTGCTTTCTAAGTGCCCTATTCATTTTGTGTTTCAAATTCCAATTCCAAATTCCAGTCCCATGTTCCAATTCTACAATCCACTTCCAAATACCACTTCCAAATAACACTTGTAAATTCTAATTCCAAATTGCAATTTTAAATTTCAATTCTAAATTCCAATTCCAAATTCCAATTCCAAATTCCACTTCAAAAATGCACTTCCAAAGTTCAATTCCAAATTCCACTTCAAAATTCCAGTTTTAAATTACAGTTCTATATTCCACTTCCAAATTCAGGTAAGAAATTGCAATTCTAAATTGCAGTTCCAAATACCACTTCCAAATTCCAGTTCTACACTCAAATTTCAATTTCTGCTTCAAAAATCCACTTCCAAATTCCAATTCCAAATTCCACTTCAAAATTCCAGTTTTAAATTCCACTTCCTAATGCCACTTCCAAATTCCAGTTCAAAATTCGAATTTTAAACTACACTTCCAAATTCCAGTTTGAAATTCCAATTCTAAATTCCACTTCCAAACTCCACTTCCAACTTCCAGTTCTAAATTCAAATTATAAATTCTCCTTCAAAAAATCCACTTCCAAATTCCAATTACAAATTCGACTGACAAATACCACTTCCAACTTTCAGTTCCAAATTCCACTTCTAAATTCCATTTCCAAATTCCAGCTCCAAGCTCAAGTTACTAAATGCATTTCTGAAATACACTTACACAATCCCCTTCCAAATTCCCCTTCTGATTTCCTTTTCCAATTTCTGATACTGTAATTCTCTTCCACATGTCTCACTTCAACTGCATCCTGAAATTTTGGTTCCAGATTCATATTGCCCCTTTTTAATAAAATTCTGCTTTCTAAGTACCCTTGTCACTTTGTGTTTTAAACTCCAATACCAAATTCCACTTCAAAATTCCAGTTTTAAAGTCCAGTTCTAAAGTCCACTTGCAAAAATCAGGTAACAAATTACAATCCTAAATTCCAATTCCAAATACCACTTCCACATTTCAGGCCTAATATCAAATTCCAAACTCTGCTTCAAAAATCAACTTCCAAATTCCAATTCAAATTCCACTTCGAAATTCCAGTTCCAAATTCCACTTCCATATTCCAGTTCTCAATTTCAATTTTAAATTTCACTTCCAAATTGCGTATCGAAATTCCAATTCTAAATTGCACTTCCATATTCCAGCTCTAAATTCCAATTCCACATTCTGCTTCCAAAATCCACTTCGAAATTCCACTTCTAAATTGCAATTCCAAATGCCAGGTCCAACCTCCAATTACGAAATGCAATTCTGAAATTCACTTCCACAATCACGTTCCCAATTCTCCTTCTCATATCCTTTTCCACTGTCTGATACCATAATTCTCTTCCACATGATGCACTTCAATTGCATCCTCAAATTATGATTCCAGATTGAAATTACACCATATTAAAAAAAGTCTGCTTTCTAAGTGCCCTCTGAAATTTGTGTTTCAAATTCCAATTCCAAATTCCATTGTCAAACTCCAGTTACAAATTCCAATTCTACATTCCCCTGCCAAATTCCAATTCTAAATTCCATTTCCACACTCCACTTCCATATTCCAGTTCGAAATTCCAATTCCAATTTCTCCTTCAAAAATCCACTTCCAAATTCCACTTCCAAATTCCAGTTCCAAATTTCAAATCTAAATTTCATTTGCAAATTTCAGGTTCAAATTTCACTTTTAAAGGCCATTTCCAATTTCCAATTCCAAGCTGCAATTGCCAAATGCATTTCAGAAATACACTTACACAAGCCCTTTCCCAATTCCCCTACTGATTTCCTTTTCCGGTTTCTTATACTATAAGTCTCTTCCGCATGTCGCACTTCAATTGCATCCTAAAATTATGATTCCAGATTCAAATTACACCTTATTAAGAAAAGTCTGCTTTCTAAGTGCCCTCTTCAATTTGTGTTTCAAATTCCAATTCCAAATTCCACTTCCAAATTCCACTTCCAAATTCCAGTTCCAAGTTCCAATTCTAAAATCCACTTCCAAATTCCACTTCTAAATTCCAATTCCAAATTCCAATTCTAAATTTCAATTCTAAATTCCAATTCCAAATTCCACTTCAAAAATGCCCTTCCAAATTTCAATTCCAAATTCCACTTCAAAATTCCAATTTTAAATTACAGTTCTAAATTCCACTTCCAAATTCAGGTAACAAATTGCAATTCTAAATTTCACTTCCAAATAGCACTTCCATATTCCAATTCGACATTCAAATTTCAATCTCTGCTTCAAAAATCCACTTCCAAGTTCCAATTCCAAATTCCACTTCAAAATTCCAGTTTTAAATGTTACTTCCTAATTCCACTTCCAAATTCCAGTTCAAAATTCGAATTTTATACTATACTTCCAACTTCCAGTTCTAAATTCAAATTACAAATTCTCCTTCAAAAAATCCACTTCCAAATTCCAATTACAAATTCGACTGACAAATACCACTTCCAACTTTCAGTTCCAAATTCCACTTCTAAATTCCATTTCCAAATTCCAGCTCCAAGCTCAAGTTACCAAATGCATTTCTGAAATACACTTAGAGAATCCCCTTCCCAATTTCCCTTCTGATTTCCTTTTCCAATTTCTGATACTGTAATTCTCTTCCACATGTCGCACTTCAACTGCATCCTGAAATTTTGATTCCAGATTCAAATTGCCCCTTTTTAATAAAATTCTGCTTTCTAAGTGCCCTTGTCAATTTGGGTTTCAAACTCCAATACCAAATTCCGCTTCAAAATTCCAGTTTTCAAGTCCAGTTTCAAATTCCACTTACAAAATCAGGTAACAATTTGCAATCCTAAAATCCAATTCCAAATACAACTTCCAAATTTCAGGTCTAAAATCAAATTCCAAACTCTGCTTCAAAAATCAACTTCCAAATTCCAATTCCAATTTCTCCTTCAAAAATCCACTTCCAAATTCCAGTTCCAAATTCCAATTCCAAATTCCAGTTCTAAATTCAAATTCCAAATTCTCGTTCAAATAAATCCACTTCCAAATTCCAATTACAAATTCCACTTCCAAATTACACTGACAAATCCCAGTTCCAAATTTCAAATCTAAATTTTATTTGCAAATTTCAGGTTCAAATTCCACTTTTAAAGGCCATTTCCAAATTCCAATTCCAAGCTGCAATTGCCAAATGCATTTGAGAAATACACTTACACAAGCCCGTTCCCAATTCCCCTACTGATTTCCTTTTCCGGTTTCTTATACTATAAGTCTCTTCCGCATGTCGCACTTCAATTGCATCCTAAAATTATGATTCCAGATTCAAATTACACCTTATTAAGAAAAGTCTGCTTTCTAAGTGCCCTCTTCAATTTGTGTTTCAAATTCCAATTCCAAATTCCACTTCCAAATTCCACTTCCAAATTCCAGTTCAAAATTCGAATTTTAAACTACACTTCCAAATTCCAGTTTGTAATTCCAATTCTATATTCCACTTCCAAACTCCACTTCCAACTTTCAGTTCTAAATTCAAATTACAAATTCTCCTTCAAAAAATCCACTTTTAAATTCCAATTACAAATTCGACTGACAAATACCACTTCCAACTTTCAGTTCCAAATTCCTCTTCTAAATTTCATTTACAAATTCCCCTTCCAAGCGCCAATTACGAAAAGCATTTCTGAAATACACTTCCACAATACCGTTCCCAATTCCCTTCCTGATTGCCTTTTCCAATTTCTGATACTGTAATTCTCTTCCACATGTCGCACTTCAACTGCATCCTGAAATTTTGATTCCAGATTCAAATTGCCCCTTTTTAATAAAATTCTGCTTTCTAAGTGCCCTTGTCAATTTGGGTTTCAAACTCCAATACCAAATTCCGCTTCAAAATTCCATTTTTCAAGTCCAGTTTCAAATTCCACTTACAAAATCAGGTAACAACTTGCAATCCTAATTTCCAATTCCAAATACAACTTCCACATTTCAGGTGTAAAATCAAATTCCAAACTCTGCTTCAAAAATCAACTTCCAAATTCCAATTCTAAATTCCACTTCGAAATTCCAGTTCCAAATTCCACTTCCAAATTCCAGTTCTCAATTTCAATTCTAAATTTCACTTCCAAATTGCGGATCGAAATTCCAGTTCTAAATTCCACTTCCATATACCAGTTCTAAATTCCAATTCCACATTCTGCTTCCAAAATCCACTTCCAAATTCCACTTCTAAATTGCAATTCCAAATTCCAGGTCCAACCTTCAATTACGAAAGGCAATTCTGAAATTCACTTCCACAATCACGTTCCCAATTCCCCTTCACATATCCTTTTCCACTGTCTGATACCATAATTCTCTCCCATATGGTGTACTTCAATTGCATCCTGAAATTATGATTCCAGATTCAAATTACACCTCATTAATAAAAGTCTGCTTTCTAAGTGCCCTCTGAAATTTGTGTTTCAAATTCCAATTCCAAATTCCATTGCCAAATTCCAGTTAAAAATTCCAATTCTACATTCCACTGCCAAATTCCAATTCTACATTCTACTTCCAAATTCCAATTCCAAATTCCAGTTCTAAATTCAAATTCCAAATTCTCCTTCAAATAAATCCACTTCCAAATTCCAATTACAAATTCCACTTCCAAATTACACTGCCAAATCCCAGTTCCAAATTTCAAATCTAAATTTCATTTGCAAAATTTCAGGTTCAAATTACACTTTTAAAGGCCATTTCCAAATTTCAATTCCAAGCTGCAATTACCAATGCATTTCATAAATACACTTACACAAGCACGTTCCCAATTCCCCTACTGATGTCCTTTTCCATTTTCTTATACTATAAGTCTTTTCCGCATGTCGCACTTCAATTGCATCCTAAAATTATGATTCCACATTCAAATTACACCTTATTAAGAAAAGTCTGCTTTCTAAGTGTCCTCTTCAATTTATGATTCAAATTCCAATTCCAAATTCCAGTTCCAAGTTTCAATTCAACAATCCACATCCAAATTCCACTTCCAAATTCCAGTCCCATGTTCCAATTCTACAATCCACTTCCAAATTTCACTTCCAAAGTCCACTTGTAAATTCCAATTCCAAATTCCAATTCTAAATTTCAATTCTAAATTCCAATTCCAAATTCCACTTCAAAAATGCATTTCCAAATTTCAATTAAAAATTCCACATCAAAATTCCAGTTTTAAATTACAGTTCAAAATTCCACTTCCAATTTCAGGTAACAAATTGAAATTGTAAATTTCAATTCAAAATAGCACTTTCAAATTCCAGTTCGACATTCAAATTTCAAACTCTGCTTCAAAAATCCACTTCCAAGTTCCAATTCCAAATTGCACTTCAAAATTCCAGTTTTAAATTCCACTTCCTAATGCCACTTCCAAATTCGAGTTTTAAATTCGAATTTTGAACTACACTTCAAATTCCAGTTTGAAATTCCAATTCTAAATTCTACTTTCAAACTCCACTTCCAACTTTCAGTTCTAAATTCAAATTACAAATTCTCCTTCAAAAAATCCACTTCCAAATTCCAATTACAAATTCGACTGACAAATACCACTTCCAACTTTCTGTTCCAATTTCCACTTCTAAATTCCATTTCCAAATTCCAGGTCCAAGCTTAAGTTACCAAATGCCTTTCTGAAATACACTTAAACAATCCCCTTCCCAATTCCCCTTCTGATTTCCTTTTCCAATTTCTGATACTGTAATTCTCTTCCACATGTCGCACTTCAACTGCATCCTGAAATTTTGATTCCAGAATCAAATTGCCCCTTTTTAATAAAATTCTGCTTTCTAAGTGCCCTTGTCAATTTGTGTTTTAAATTCCAATACCAAATTCTGCTTCAAAATTCCAGTTTTAAAGTCCAGTTCTAAATTCCACTTACAAAATCAGGTAAGAAATTACAATCCTAAATTCCAATTCCAAATACCATTTCCACATTTCAGGTCTAAAATCAAATTTCAAAATCTGCTTCAAAAATCAACTTCCAAATTCCAATTCAAATTCCACTTCGAAATTCCAGTTCCAAATTCCACTTCCAAATTCCAGTTCTCAATTTCAATTCTAAATTTCACTTCCAAATTGCGGATCGAAATTCCAATTCTAAATTCCACTTCCATATTCCAGCTCTAAATTCCAATTCCACATTCTGCTTCCAAAATCCACTTCCAAATTCCACTTCTAAATTGCAATTCCAAATTCCAGGTCCAACCTCCAATTACGAAATGCAATTCTGAAATTCACTTCCACAATGACGTTCCCAATTCCCCTTCACATATCCTTTTCCACTGTCTGATACCATAATTCTCTACCACATGGTGCACTTCAATTGCATCCTGAAATTATGATTCCAGATTCAAATTACACCTTATTAATAAAAGTCTGCTTTCTAAGTGTCCTCTGAAATTTGTGTTTCAAATTCCAATTCCAAATTCCATTGCCAAATTCCAGTTAAAAAATCCAATTCTACATTCCACTGCCAAATTCCAATTCCAAATTCCATTTCCACACTCCACTTCCATATTCCAGTTCGAAATTCCAATTCCAATTTCTCCTTCAAATAAATCCACTTCCAAATTCCACTTCCAAATTCCAATTCCAAATTCCAGGTCTAAATTCAAATTCCAAATTCTCGTTCAAATAAATCCACTTCCAAATTCCAATTACAAATTCCACTTCCAAATTACACTGACAAATCCCAGTTCCAAATTTCAAATCTAAATTTCATTTGCAAATTTCAGGTTCAAATTACACTTTTAAAGGCCATTTCCAAATTTCAATTCCAAGCTGCAATTACTAATGCATTTCAGAAATACACTTACACAAGCCCGTTCCCAATTCCCCTACTGATTTCCTTTTCCAGTTTCTTATACTATAAGTCTCTTCCGCATGTCGCACTTCAATTGCATCCTAAAATTGTCATTCCAGATGCAAATTACACCTTATTAAGAAAAGTCTGCTTTCTAAGTGCCCTCTTCAATTTGTGTTTCAAATTCCAATTCCACATTCCACTTCCAAGTTCCAATTCTACAATCCACTTCCAAATTCCACTTCCAAATTCCAGTCCCATGTTCCAATTCTACAATCCACTTCCAAATTCCACTTCCAAATAACACTTGTAAATTCCAATTCCAAATTCCAATTCTAAATTTCAATTCTAAATTCCAATTCCAAATTCCAATTCCAAATTCCACTTCAAAAATGCACTTCCAAATTTCAATTCCAAATTCCACTTCAAAATTCCACTTTTAAATTACAGTTCTAAATTCCACTTCCAAATTCAGGTAACCAATTGCAATTCTAAATTTCAGTTCCAAATAGCACTTCCAAATTCCACTTCTACATTCAAATTTCAATTTCTGCTTCAAAAATCCACTTCCAAGTTCCAATTCCAAATTCCACTTCAAAATTCCAGTTTTAAATGTTACTTCCTAATTCCACTTCCAAATTCCAGTTCAAAATTCGAATTTTATACTACACTTCCAAATTCCAGTTTGAAATTCAAATTACAAATTCTCCTTCAAAAAATCCACTTCCAAATTCCAATTACAAATTCGACTGACAAATACCACTTCCAACTTTCAGTTCCAAATTCCACTTCTAAATTCCATTTCCAAATTCCAGCTCCAAGCTCAAGTTACCAAATGCATTTCTGAAATACACTTACACAATCCCCTTCCCAATTCCCTTTCTGATTTCCTTTTCAAATTTCTGATACTGTAATTCTCTTCCACATGTCGCACTTCAACTGCATCCTGAAATTTTGATTCCAGATTCAAATTGCCCCTTTTTAATAAAATCCTGCTTTCTAAGTACCCTTGTCACTTTGTGTTTTAAACTCCAATACCAAATTCTGCTTCAAAATTCCAGTTTTAAAGTCCAGTTCTAAAGTCCACTTACAAAAATCAGGTAACAAATTACAATCCTAAATTCCAATTCCAAATACCACTTCCACATTTCAGGCCTAATATCAAATTCCAAACTCTGCTTCAAAAATCAACTTCCAAATTCCAATTCAAATTCCACTTCGAAATTCCAGTTCCAAATTCCACTTCCAAATTCCAGTTCTCAATTTCAATTCTAAATTTCACTTCCAAATTGCGGATCGAAATTCCAATTCTAAATTGCACTTCCATATACCAGCTCTAAATTCCAATTCCACATTCTGCTTCCAAAATCCACTTCGAAATTCCACTTCTAAATTGCTATTCCAAATGCCAGGTCCAACCTCCAATTACGAAATGCAATTCTGAAATTCACTTCCACAATCACGTTCCCAATTCTCCTTCTCATATCCTTTTCCACTGTCTGATACCATAATTCTCTTCCACATGATGCACTTCAATTACATCCTCAAATTATGATTCCAGATTGAAATTACACCTTATTAGAAAAAGTCTGCTTTCTAAGTGCCCTCTGAAATTTGTGTTTCAAATTCCAATTTCAAATTCCATTGTCAAATTCCAGTTACAAATTCCAATTCTACATAACCCTGCCAAATTCCAATTCTAAATTCCATTTCCACACTTCACTTCCATATTCCAGTTCGAAATTCCAATTCCAATTCCAATTTCTCCTTCAAAAATCCACTTCCAAATTCCACTTCCAAATTCCAATTCCAAATTCCAGGTCTAAATTCAAATTCCAAATTCTCATTCAAATAAATCCACTTCCAAATTCCAATTACAAATTCCACTTCCAAATTACACTGACAAATCCCAGTTCCAAATTTCAAATCTAAATTTCATTTGCAAATTTCAGGTTCAAATTACACTTTTAAAGGCCATTTCCAAATTTCAATTCCAAGCTGCAATTACTAATGCATTTCAGAAATACACTTACAGAAGCCCGTTCCCAATTCCCCTACTGATTTCCTTTTCCAGTTTCTTATACTATAAGTCTCTTCCGCATGTCGCACTTCAATTGCATCCTAAAATTGTCATTCCAGATGCAAATTACACCTTATTAAGAAAAGTCTGCTTTCTAAGTGCCCTCTTCAATTTGTGTTTCAAATTCCAATTCCACATTCCACTTCCAAGTTCCAATTCTACAATCCACTTCCAAATTCCACTTCCAAATTCCAGTCCCATGTTCCAATTCTACAATCCACTTCCAAATTCCACTTCCAAATAACACTTGTAAATTCCAATTCCAAATTCCAATTCTAAATTTCAATTCTAAATTCCAATTCCAAATTCCAATTCCAAATTCCACTTCAAAAATGCACTTCCAAATTTCAATTCCAAATTCCACTTCAAAATTCCACTTTTAAATTACAGTTCTAAATTCCACTTCCAAATTCAGGTAACCAATTGCAATTCTAAATTTCAGTTCCAAATAGCACTTCCAAATTCCACTTCTACATTCAAATTTCAATTTCTGCTTCAAAAATCCACTTCCAAGTTCCAATTCCAAATTCCACTTCAAAATTCCAGTTTTAAATGTTACTTCCTAATTCCACTTCCAAATTCCAGTTCAAAATTCGAATTTTATACTACACTTCCAAATTCCAGTTTGAAATTCAAATTACAAATTCTCCTTCAAAAAATCCACTTCCAAATTCCAATTACAAATTCGACTGACAAATACCACTTCCAACTTTCAGTTCCAAATTCCACTTCTAAATTCCATTTCCAAATTCCAGCTCCAAGCTCAAGTTACCAAATGCATTTCTGAAATACACTTACACAATCCCCTTCCCAATTCCCTTTCTGATTTCCTTTTCAAATTTCTGATACTGTAATTCTCTTCCACATGTCGCACTTCAACTGCATCCTGAAATTTTGATTCCAGATTCAAATTGCCCCTTTTTAATAAAATCCTGCTTTCTAAGTACCCTTGTCACTTTGTGTTTTAAACTCCAATACCAAATTCTGCTTCAAAATTCCAGTTTTAAAGTCCAGTTCTAAAGTCCACTTACAAAAATCAGGTAACAAATTACAATCCTAAATTCCAATTCCAAATACCACTTCCACATTTCAGGCCTAATATCAAATTCCAAACTCTGCTTCAAAAATCAACTTCCAAATTCCAATTCAAATTCCACTTCGAAATTCCAGTTCCAAATTCCACTTCCAAATTCCAGTTCTCAATTTCAATTCTAAATTTCACTTCCAAATTGCGGATCGAAATTCCAATTCTAAATTGCACTTCCATATACCAGCTCTAAATTCCAATTCCACATTCTGCTTCCAAAATCCACTTCGAAATTCCACTTCTAAATTGCAATTCCAAATGCCAGGTCCAACCTCCAATTACGAAATGCAATTCTGAAATTCACTTCCACAATCACGTTCCCAATTCTCCTTCTCATATCCTTTTCCACTGTCTGATACCATAATTCTCTTCCACATGATGCACTTCAATTACATCCTCAAATTATGATTCCAGATTGAAATTACACCTTATTAGAAAAAGTCTGCTTTCTAAGTGCCCTCTGAAATTTGTGTTTCAAATTCCAATTTCAAATTCCATTGTCAAATTCCAGTTACAAATTCCAATTCTACATTCCCCTGCCAAATTCCAATTCTAAATTCCATTTCCACACTTCACTTCCATATTCCAGTTCGAAATTCCAATTCCAATTTCTCCTTCAAAAATCCACTTCCAAATTCCACTGCCAAATTCCAGTTCCAAATTTCAAATCTAAATTTCATTTGCAAATTTCAGGTTCAAATTACACTTTTAAAGGCCATTTCCAAATTCCAATTCCAAGCTGCAATTGCCAAATGCATTTGAGAAATACACTTACACAAGCCCATTCCCAATTCCCCTACAGATTTCCTTTTCCAGTTTCTTATACTATAAGTCTCTTCCGCATGTCGCACTTCAATTGCATCCTAAAATTGTGATTCCAGATTCAAATTACACCTTATTAAGAAAAGTCTGCTTTCTAAGTGCCCTCTTCAATTTGTGTTTCAAATTCCAATTCCAAATTCCACTTCCAAGTTCCAATTCTACAATCCACTTCCAAATTCCAGTCCCATGTTCCAATTCTACAATCCACTTCCAAATTCCACTTCCAAATAACACTTGTAAATTCCAATTCCAAATTCCAATTCTAAATTTCAATTCTAAATTCCAATTCCAAATTCCAATTCCAAATTCCACTTCAAAAATGCACTTCCAAATTTCAATTACAAATTCCACTTCAAAATTTCACTTTTAAATTACAGTTCTAAATTCCACTTCCAAATTCAGGTAACCAATTGCAATTCTAAATTTCAGTTCCAAATAGCACTTCCAAATTCCACTTCTACATTCAAATTTCAATTTCTGCTTCAAAAATCCACTTCCAAGTTCCAATTCCAAATTCCACTTCAAAATTCCAGTTTTAAATGTTACTTCCTAATTCCACTTCCAAATTCCAGTTCAAAATTCGAATTTTATACTCCACTTCCAACTTCCAGTTCTAAATTCAAATTACAAATTCTCCTTCAAAAAATCCACTTCCAAATTCCAATTACAAATTCGACTGACAAATACCACTTCCAACTTTCAGTTCCAAATTCCACTTCTAAATTCCATTTCCAAATTCCAGCTCCAAGCTCAAGTTACCAAATGCATTTCTGAAATACACTTACACAATCCCCTTCCCAATTCCCCTTCTGATTTCCTTTTCCAATTTCTGATACTGTAATTCTCTTCCACATGTCGCACTTCAACTGCATCCTGAAATTTTGATTCCAGATTCAAATTGCCCCTTTTTAATAAAATTCTGCTTTCTAAGTGCCCTTGTCAATTTGGGTTTCAAACTCCAATACCAAATTCCGCTTCAAAATTCCAGTTTTCAAGTCCAGTTTCAAATTCCACTTACAAAATCAGGTAACAATTTGCAATCCTAAATTACAATTCCACATACCACTTCCACATTTCAGGTCTAAAATCAAATTTCAAAATCTGCTTCAAAAATCAACTTCCAAATTCCAATTCCAAATTCCACTTCGAAATTCCAGTTCCAAATTCCACTTCCAAATTCCAGTTCTCAATTTCAATTCTAAATTTCACTTCCAAATTGTGGATCGAAATTCCAATTCTAAATTCCACTTCCATATTCCAGCTCTAAATTCCAATTCCACATTCTGCTTCCAAAATCCACTTCCAAATTCCACTTCTAAATTGCAATTCCAAATTCCAGGTCCAACCTCCAATTACGAAATGCAATTCTGAAATTCACTTCCACAATGACGTTCCCAATTCCCCTTCACATATCCTTTTCCACTGTCTGATACCATAATTCTCTCCCACATGGTGCACTTCAATTGCATCCTGAAATTATGATTCCAGATTCCAATTACACCTTATTAATAAAAGTCTGCTTTCTAAGTGTCCTCTGAAATTTGTGTTTCAAATTCCAATTCCAAATTCCATTGCCAAATTCCAGTTAAAAAATCCAATTCTACATTCCACTGCCAAATTCCAATTCCAAATTCCATTTCCACACTCCACTTCCATATTCCAGTTCGAAATTCCAATTCCAATTTCTCCTTCAAAAATCCACTTCCAAATTCCACTTCCAAATTCCACTTCCAAATTCCAGGTCTAAATTCAAATTCCAAATTCTCGTTCAAATAAATCCACTTCCAAATTCCAATTACAAATTCCACTTCCAAATTACACTGACAAATCCCAGTTCCAAATTTCAAATCTAAATTTCATTTGCAAATTTCAGGTTCAAATTACACTTTTAAAGGCCATTTCCAAATTTCAATTCCAAGCTGCAATTACTAATGCATTTCAGAAATACACTTACAGAAGCCCGTTCCCAATTCCCCTACTGATTTCCTTTTCCATTTTCTTATACTATAAGTCTCTTCCGCATGTCGCACTTCAATTGCATCCTAAAATTGTGATTCCAGATGCAAATTACACCTTATTAAGAAAAGTCTGCTTTCTAAGTGCCCTCTTCAATTTGTGTTTCAAATTCCAATTCCACATTCCACTTCCAAGTTCCAATTCTACAATCCACTTCCAAATTCCAGTCCCATGTTCCAATTCTACAATCCACTTCCAAATTCCACTTCCAAATAACACTTGTAAATTCCAATTCCAAATTCCAATTCTAAATTTCAATTCTAAATTCCAATTCCAAATTCCAATTCCAAATTCCACTTCAAAAATGCACTTCCAAATTTCAATTCCAAATTCCACTTCAAAATTTCACTTTTAAATTACAGTTCTAAATTCCACTTCCAAATTCAGGTAACCAATTGCAATTCTAAATTTCAGTTCCAAATAGCACTTCCAAATTCCACTTCTACATTCAAATTTCAATTTCTGCTTCAAAAATCCACTTCCAAGTTCCAATTCCAAATTCCACTTCAAAATTCCAGTTTTAAATGTTACTTCCTAATTCCACTTCCAAATTCCAGTTCAAAATTCGAATTTTATACTACACTTCCAAATTCCAGTTTGAAATTCAAATTACAAATTCTCCTTCAAAAAATCCACTTCCAAATTCCAATTACAAATTCGACTGACAAATACCACTTCCAACTTTCAGTTCCAAATTCCACTTCTAAATTCCATTTCCAAATTCCAGCTCCAAGCTCAAGTTACCAAATGCATTTCTGAAATACACTTACACAATCCCCTTCCCAATTCCCCTTCTGATTTCCTTTTCCAATTTCTGATACTGTAATTCTCTTCCACATGTCGCACTTCAACTGCATCCTGAAATTTTGATTCCAGATTCAAATTGCCCCTTTTTAATAAAATCCTGCTTTCTAAGTACCCTTGTCACTTTGTGTTTTAAACTCCAATACCAAATTCCGCTTCAAAATTCCAGTTTTAAAGTCCAGTTCTAAAGTCCACTTACAAAAATCAGGTAACAAATTACAATCCTAAATTCCAATTCCAAATACCACTTCCACATTTCAGGCCTAATATCAAATTCCAAACTCTGCTTCAAAAATCAACTTCCAAATTCCAATTCAAATTCCACTTCGAAATTCCAGTTCCAAATTCCACTTCCAAATTCCAGTTCTCAATTTCAATTCTAAATTTCACTTCCAAATTGCGGATCGAAATTCCAATTCTAAATTGCACTTCCATATACCAGCTCTAAATTCCAATTCCACATTCTGCTTCCAAAATCCACTTCGAAATTCCACTTCTAAATTGCAATTCCAAATGCCAGGTCCAACCTCCAATTACGAAATGCAATTCTGAAATTCACTTCCACAATCACGTTCCCAATTCTCCTTCTCATATCCTTTTCCACTGTCTGATACCATAATTCTCTTCCACATGATGCACTTCAATTACATCCTCAAATTATGATTCCAGATTGAAATTACACCTTATTAGAAAAAGTCTGCTTTCTAAGTGCCCTCTGAAATTTGTGTTTCAAATTCCAATTTCAAATTCCATTGTCAAATTCCAGTTACAAATTCCAATTCTACATTCCCCTGCCAAATTCCAATTCTAAATTCCATTTCCACACTTCACTTCCATATTCCAGTTCGAAATTCCAATTCCAATTTCTCCTTCAAAAATCCACTTCCAAATTCCACTGCCAAATTCCAGTTCCAAATTTCAAATCTAAATTTCATTTGCAAATTTCAGGTTCAAATTTCACTTTTAAAGGCCATTTCCAAATTCCAATTCCAAGCTGCAATTGCCAAATGCATTTGAGAAATACACGTACACAAGCCCATTCCCAATTCCCCTACAGATTTCCTTTTCCAGTTTCTTATACTATAAGTCTCTTCCGCATGTCGCACTTCAATTGCATCCTAAAATTGTGATTCCAGATTCAAATTACACCTTATTAAGAAGAGTCTGCTTTCTAAGTGCCCTCTTCAATTTGTGTTTCAAATTCCAATTCCAAATTCCACTTCCAAGTTCCAATTCTACAATCCACTTCCAAATTCCACTTCCAAATTCCAGTCCCATGTTCCAATTCTACAATCCACTTCCAAATTCCACTTCCAAATAACACTTGTAAATTCCAATTCCAAATTCCAATTCTAAATTTCAATTCTAAATTCCAATTCCAAATTCCAATTCCAAATTCCACTTCAAAAATGCACTTCCAAATTTCAATTACAAATTCCACTTCAAAATTCCACTTTTAAATTACAGTTCTAAATTCCACTTCCAAATTCAGGTAACCAATTGCAATTCTAAATTTCAGTTCCAAATAGCACTTCCAAATTCCACTTCTACATTCAAATTTCAATTTCTGCTTCAAAAATCCACTTCCAAGTTCCAATTCCAAATTCCACTTCAAAATTCCAGTTTTAAATGTTACTTCCTAATTCCACTTCCAAATTCCAGTTCAAAATTCGAATTTTATACTCCACCTCCAACTTCCAGTTCTAAATTCAAATTACAAATTCTCCTTCAAAAAATCCACTTCCAAATTCCAATTACAAATTCGACTGACAAATACCACTTCCAAATTTCAGTTCCAAATTCCACTTCTAAATTCCATTTCCAAATTCCAGCTCCAAGCTCAAGTTACCAAATGCATTTCTGAAATACACTTACACAATCCCCTTCCCAATTCCCCTTCTGATTTCCTTTTCCAATTTCTGATACTGTAATGCTCTTCCACATGTCGCACTTCAACTGCATCCTGAAATTTTGATTCCAGATTCAAATTGCCCCTTTTTAATAAAATTCTGCTTTCTAAGTGCCCTTGTCAATTTGGGTTTCAAACTCCAATACCAAATTCCGCTTCAAAATTCCAGTTTTCAAGTCCAGTTTCAAATTCCACTTACAAAATCAGGTAACAATTTGCAATCCTAAATTACAATTCCACATACCACTTCCACATTTCAGGTCTAAAATCAAATTTCAAAATCTGCTTCAAAAATCAACTTCCAAATTCCAATTCCAAATTCCACTTCCAAATTCCAGTTCTCAATTTCAATTCTAAATTTCACTTCCAAATTGCGGATCGAAATTCCAATTCTAAATTCCACTTCCATATTCCAGCTCTAAATTCCAATTCCACATTCTGCTTCCAAAATCCACTTCCAAATTCCACTTCTAAATTGCAATTCCAAATTCCAGGTCCAACCTCCAATTACGAAATGCAATTCTGAAATTCACTTCCACAATGACGTTCCCAATTCCCCTTCACATATCCTTTTCCACTGTCTGATACCATAATTCTCTCCCACATGGTGCACTTCAATTGCATCCTGAAATTATGATTCCAGATTCCAATTACACCTTATTAATAAAAGTCTGCTTTCTAAGTGTCCTCTGAAATTTGTGTTTCAAATTCCAATTCCAAATTCCATTGCCAAATTCCAGTTAAAAAATCCAATTCTACATTCCACTGCCAAATTCCAATTCCAAATTCCATTTCCACACTCCACTTCCATATTCCAGTTCGAAATTCCAATTCCAATTTCTCCTTCAAAAATCCACTTCCAAATTCCACTTCCAAATTCCACTTCCAAATTCCAGGTCTAAATTCAAATTCCAAATTCTCGTTCAAATAAATCCACTTCCAAATTCCAATTACAAATTCCACTTCCAAATTACACTGACAAATCCCAGTTCCAAATTTCAAATCTAAATTTCATTTGCAAATTTCAGGTTCAAATTACACTTTTAAAGGCCATTTCCAAATTTCAATTCCAAGCTGCAATTACTAATGCATTTCAGAAATACACTTACAGAAGCCCGTTCCCAATTCCCCTACTGATTTCCTTTTCCAGTTTCTTATACTATAAGTCTCTTCCGCATGTCGCACTTCAATTGCATCCTAAAATTGTGATTCCAGATGCAAATTACACCTTATTAAGAAAAGTCTGCTTTCTAAGTGCCCTCTTCAATTTGTGTTTCAAATTCCAATTCCACATTCCACTTCCAAGTTCCAATTCTACAATCCACTTCCAAATTCCAGTCCCATGTTCCAATTCTACAATCCACTTCCAAATTCCACTTCCAAATAACACTTGTAAATTCCAATTCCAAATTCCAATTCTAAATTTCAATTCTAAATTCCAATTCCAAATTCCAATTCCAAATTCCACTTCAAATATGCACTTCCAAATTTCAATTCCAAATTCCACTTCAAAATTTCACTTTTAAATTACAGTTCTAAATTCCACTTCCAAATTCAGGTAACCAATTGCAATTCTAAATTTCAGTTCCAAATAGCACTTCCAAATTCCACTTCTACATTCAAATTTCAATTTCTGCTTCAAAAATCCACTTCCAAGTTCCAATTCCAAATTCCACTTTAAAATTCCAGTTTTAAATGTTACTTCCTAATTCCACTTCCAAATTCCAGTTCAAAATTCGAATTTTATACTACACTTCCAAATTCCAGTTTGAAATTCAAATTACAAATTCTCCTTCAAAAAATCCACTTTCAAATTCCAATTACAAATTCGACTGACAAATACCACTTCCAACTTTCAGTTCCAAATTCCACTTCTAAATTCCATTTCCAAATTCCAGCTCCAAGCTCAAGTTACCAAATGCATTTCTGAAATACACTTACACAATCCCCTTCCCAATTCCCCTTCTGATTTCCTTTTCCAATTTCTGATACTGTAATTCTCTTCCACATGTCGCACTACAACTGCATCCTGAAATTTTGATTCCAGATTCAAATTGCCCCTTTTTAATAAAATCCTGCTTTCTAAGTACCCTTGTCACTTTGTGTTTTAAACTCCAATACCAAATTCCGCTTCAAAATTCCAGTTTTAAAGTCCAGTTCTAAAGTCCACTTACAAAATTCAGGTAACAAATTACAATCCTAAATTCCAATTCCAAATACCACTTCCACATTTCAGGCCTAATATCAAACTCCAAACTCTGCTTCAAAAATCAACTTCCAAATTCCAATTCAAATTCCACTTCGAAATTCCAGTTCCAAATTCCACTTCCAAATTCCAGTTCTCAATTTCAATTCTAAATTTCACTTCCAAATTGCGGATCGAAATTCCAATTCTAAATTGCACTTCCATATACCAGCTGTAAATTCCAATTCCACATTCTGCTTCCAAAATCCACTTCGAAATTCCACTTCTAAATTGCAATTCCAAATGCCAGGTCCAACCTCCAATTACGAAATGCAATTCTGAAATTCACTTCCACAATCACGTTCCCAATTCTCCTTCTCATATCCTTTTCCACTGTCTGATACCATAATTCTCTTCCACATGATGCACTTCAATTACATCCTCAAATTATGATTCCAGATTGAAATTACACCTTATTAAAAAAAGTCTGCTTTCTAAGTGCCCTCTGAAATTTGTGTTTCAAATTCCAATTTCAAATTCCATTGTTAAATTCCAGTTACAAATTCCAATTCTACATTCCCCTGCCAAATTCCAATTCTAAATTCCATTTCCACACTTCACTTCCATATTCCAGTTCGAAATTCCAATTCCAATTTCTCCTTCAAAAATCCACTTCCAAATTCCACTGCCAAATTCCAGTTCCAAATTTCAAATCTAAATTTCATTTGCAAATTTCAGGTTCAAATTTCACTTTTAAAGGCCATTTCCAAATTCCAATTCCAAGCTGCAATTGCCAAATGCATTTGAGAAATACACTTACACAAGCCCGTTCCCAATTCCCCTACTGATCTCCTTTTCCAGTGTCTTATACTATAAGTCTCTTCCGCATGTCGCACTTCAATTGCATCCTAAAATTATGATTCCAGATTCAAATTACACCTTATTAAGAAAAGTCTGCTTTCTAAGTGCCCTCTTCAATTTGTGTTTCAAATTCCAATTCCAAATTCCACTTCCAAGTTCCAATTCTACAATCCACTTCCAAATTCCACTTCCAAATTCCAGTCCCATGTTCCAATTCTACAATCCACTTCCAAATTCCACTTCCAAATAACACTTGTAAATTCCAATTCCAAATTCCAATTCTAAATTTCAATTCTAAATTCCAATTCCAAATTCCAATTCCAAATTCCACTTCAAAAATGCACTTCCAAATTTCAATTCCAAATTCCACTTCAAAATTCCACTTTTAAATTACAGTTCTAAA